>NW_028277125.1:63770000-63887500 GCF_059951505.1 Python bivittatus | reverse complement strand
GGAATGCTGTTAGTCTTTTAAGAGATGCAGATGATACCCAGGTATATGTGCGTGTATATGTGAAGGGTGTGTATGTGTGTTAGTCTTTCAGAAAGTGGGGAGGGGGTCTCAACATCCCTCTCCACTGCTGAGGAATAAAGGAAAATGGTCCCTTTATCAAACGACTGCATTGGGAGGAAACACCGTGATACAAATAGTGCCTCCGCATTTGAGGTTCCATCAAGACCACAGTGGGAGAGAAAGAGTTAATATTTTCCTGCCTCCCCCTCCCCCCCCATTGGCAATTCTGAAAAGATTATGTAACTTGAAGGGGCACGTGACATGTCTGGTATATTTGGTTCTCAGTTCCTTGTGGTTGGCCCTGGCATGCCTGTATCTGAATGGATTTCATTTCTATACCCCATGTCCTCTGCCTTCTTTCATGGTTTAGGAATCCCAGTGATAACTCTGGGGGCCTCTAAAATCAGCTGCAATGCTAATCGGGTGAAGGCTGGGTAAAACAAAAGTTAAGTATTGTTTAAAAGAATGGCATCAAAAGCGATTCTTATAATAATCTTGCACTGTATGGAGCTTTTCCTGAAAAAAATGCCAAACAGCTAAATTACTCTTAAGAGGGTGTGAAAGAAATTGCCGTAAGCTTCAGCATCAATCCGATGCTACCTTGAGGGTAGATGGTGCCTTAAACAATACAGGTTCCTTCATTCTTTCTCTCCTGCGTTCACAATACCAGATACATCCGGCACAAGCAGCAAATAAATATGCGGCCTATTAAGCTTTACAGACTTGGTACGACTTTGTGTTTAATTCCGGCATTTTCATTCTCTTTTGTGTTGGTGCTGGTTGGATGCATTTTCACTCTTCACTTGGCCCTTAGACAATTATGTAACTGGTATCTTTAGAAGCATTCAAGTGTGCTGGAAATACACAAAAGAAGGACCTCTTTCAATATATGATGACTGGTGTGTTTGCCAACAGCCCAACTTCATTAGAAAATTGGCACGTCCACTCAGCTACCATGTGACACGCCGTTAACCATGGATATTTGTAGCCTTAATGCACAAGTACTCAGGGACCGAGCTGATAAGGAAAAAACTCTTCCAAATCTGCCGATCTACACGCTTAGGGTGGCACAGAGCTTTGCAATATTGAAAATCAATAGTCATGTGACAGTTTAAAGATCAGAGGTTTCCTGAATTAACTTTGGAGCACTAAATTACAGCCCTCTGCTTTAATTTATTTTGTAAATAGTACGAATATGCTTTAAATTCCACAACTAAATCTCATTGTGAAAAACAAATGCAATAATGTGAGCAAAAGCAGCCACAATCAAAGAATTATAATGGTTAATATATCTCATTTAAATATTATCATCCTCTTTTCAATTAAACATTTGGAGGTGGCTTTAAAGCAATAGGATATTTTTCAGCTCTACCTTTGAAATATTCAGGGTTCCTTGAAGAATATAGCAGCAACCTGCAAAGAGAAATAAACATGTGACTTACTTCCAATCAGGAACAGATTCACCTGTATGATATTAATTGTTAAGTTGGCTATAAAAGTCTATTTCTATTAAAACTGAACATTTAAAGAAATGACAGAAAATGCCAGCATCATGTTGCCATAGGAATGCAGATTTCATGATTTGCATGGAACAGACCTCTCTGCAGAGCATATGGTATATTTATGATAAAGGTGAGATACGCCTTTCCTCCTCTTGTACAGTATTTGCAGTTTATGTTTAAAGGATATTAGTAGTTAAAGGCCTCTGAAACTGGAGGGAGGGAAATGCATTTTGGCAGTGCCTATAATTTATCTCTGTCTCTCCTGTCCCAGTCTTTGAACAGTCTAGTTTCTGTTAAGATTGGGCATGCTTTGAAAATGATTCAGAAGAGCTTCTGCCAGTCTAAACAAAAGAGAGAGAAAGAGAGAGCGAAAGCGAGCGCGAGCAATGGCTTTAAGGAATAGCAAATACTTGCTATATTGCTGTACACTTTTTCTAAATAATTTTTGAAATGGGAACAACCCTAGTTTTAATCTATTCTTTTCCATCCAACATCTCAGCTCTCCATTTTCTCATTCATCTACAGGTAGTCCTCACTTACTGACTGCCTCATTTAGCGACCATTCAAAGTTACGACAGTGTAAAAAAAAACCAACAGATTTGCGACCAATCCTTGCACTTATGACCATCACAGTGTCCTGCAGTCACAGATTGCTATTTGCTTGCTTCCCAACCAGCATGAGACAGAGTTAATGGAGAATGTGGAAGTAAAATTGTAGGTCATGGTCACATGATGTCTTGCTTAACAACCGCTGTGACTCAATAACTGAATGGGAAGTAATGTCATAAATCTGTCGTGACCATGTGATTTTCCACTTAATGACTGCAGTGCTTAGAGATGAATTTGCCAGGCCCAATTGTGGTCCCCAAGCAAGGACTACCTGTTATTTGCTATGACAACTTCATCAATTTTGTGTGTGTGTGTGTGTCTGTGTGTGTGTGTTTTATCTCCTATTATAAAGGTCCCTATTAAATACAGTTCCCATGTTCTCTCTCTGAAACACTCTTAGTAGGAGACCTTAGAGTGTGCAGAGACAAAAAGGGAAAATAGCTAGCTGCCCTCTTGTTTCTTTTTTCTTCAAGTTTTTGAGCTTTACACTTATATTTTCAGTCCCAGATTTTTTTTTTCTTTTCTCTGACGTTTTCAACCCATTTACTGTGAATCACGATATTTTTATTACATCAGCACCTATTGTTGTCATATGGAAACAATTCCGTGAAATTATATTTAACCCTTGAGCTGGTGCACCAGCACATGGAATGCACTGTTACTGCTTTTCTGGGTATAACTTTGAAAAACTGATAGTCACCTGACTAGCTTGTTCAGTACCTTCCTATAGACTTTTGTCTTGCTTCAGTAATATTACCAGCTTCCTGAGGTCCATAGCTGTAGTAATAGGGTTTTTTTTTCTTAACTTGCAGTATCTGATTAGTGTGCTGTTCATTACCACTTGGCTAACTTGTGGGCAAGTGTTTTTGAAAAGCGTAGAAAGCAAGCATTCTACAGCAACGAGGAAAGATGATCAGATTTTATATTCATAGTGTGTATTTTGGAAGTCTTTTCAATTTTGGTGCCCCCTATAATTTGGCGCCTAGGTTGCCTAGGCCTAGAATTGGCCCTGTTCTAGCTTCACTTCCCCCTCATTTTTATACTAAGTTTCAGCATAAAATGCTCACTGAGGAAAGCTCAGGCAGAAGTGGTATGATGGACAAAGATGGGCGACTGACCACGATCACTACTACAATGCAGTCAAGACAGAAATTGGGTGGCCTGCAAAAGAAAGGAATTGAACAGATGTTTTTAGAGGTTTTTTAGGACCACTAGACAGATTCAGTTACAGTGGCAATGGGTGCATTGTTGGGAGACCTGAAGGACCATGTTAAGGACAGATCCTTATGGAGAAAATGTATCCAAACAGTTGTTAAGAGTTGACACTGACTTGATGGCACAGAATCAATGAAAAAAAGGACCTGAGAAGTCCTGTCTGCCTCAACATGCCAGCAAACAACCCATTTCCAGGTTTACTAATCTTCTCCAAGGAAGACCTTCATGGATACACATTACCTAATGGCCTCTTATCCATATCCAGAAGACCATTAGATGGCAGCACAAAATTAGAGCTTTCTGTACCTCTTTGCTGTCACCTGTTGATCATCCAGATTTCTGTAGTCCTGATTTGACAGCCCTGCCTGAATAGCCCTTCAGAAAGCAAAAGATTCTCCCTCAAAGCAGTCCAGAAGTTCTCTGTAATCCTATAGGCATGTTCTAGTGTATTGGAAATACAAAGACAGTGCTAAGATGATTAGATAATATTGGTAAACCTTTTAAGTGAATATCTCAACCAGAGTTTTCTTGTTCAATTCTCTTAGTTTTGATTGAATTAGCCTCTAGTTGTCACCCTACCCTGTAATCTTATCCTGAACATCCATTTGAACCTAAAGGTGTCATTGTTTTGCATACGTAAATTATGGCCTGATTCAAACATTCTGTATTAATTATAGTTGGATGGCTTGGCACAAAATGTTAAGCCTAAATCAAACCAAATGTTTTAGCATTATATGTAGGCTCAATCTATATCAAACACCTAAAGAACAATTTTGTTGCATCTTTTCCTGTGTATGTTTACTTAAGTCAGGGATAGGTAGTACAGCCCTCCGGATTAATTTCCATCAGCCCTAACCAAATGAGAAATGGTAAGGAATGATGGGAGTGTAGTCAACACCTGAAGGGTCACATATCGTCTACGGCTGTCTTAAAGGAAATCAATAACAAGTAACCTCTGGGTAGCTAGCAGCAAGGATCACTTCTCTATTTACTTGTGACCAGGTATGGGGTGATGTTTGAAACTTCACATTACTATATCATTATGCAAATGAATGTTTCAAAGGACTCTACTTTTTTCTGTCCCATTCCCTCTAAATACTAAATGGATTAAAGTATATGACACATTTTGCTAATTAAAATATTTGTATCTTTCTCTTTTTTAGTTCAACATCCAAGATCTCCTTAAAACAGGAGTTGGGAAAAAAAGAATAAGAAAAAGAAAAGTACAACCTCAGCTTGACATTATTGACACAATCAAAGGCATTCCTATAACCAACCTCAACCATTTGTTGAGTATGTGCCATCACGTTTGTGTTGACTCCTAGTGACCACATATATAGACTTTTCCAGGATGATTTCTCCACAACCTGGACCTTCGGGTCTCCCAATGGTGCATCCATTGCCATGTAATTGAATCAATCCACCTTGCTGCTGGTTGTCCCTTTTCTCTTTCCTTCCACCTTTTCCTGAACTATAGACTTCTTAAGGGTGTTAAGCCTTTGCATAAGATGTCCAAAATACAATCATTTGTGCTTCAAGTGAGAACTTCGGCTTGGTTTTTTTCTGTAATCCATTTGTTTTCTTGGCCATTTATGTGGTTTTCAGGACCCTTCTCCTACACCAAAGTTCAAAAGCATCAATTATTTTCTATCCTGATTCTTCAAAGTCCAACTTTTGCTTCCATAGAGTATCATAGGAAGAACCATTGCTTGCACAATCCTGATCTTTGTAGGTATAGACATGTCCCAGCATCTGAGTATCTTTTCCAAGGCATTTATAGCTATCTTACCAAGTGCTAGACTATGGCACATGTTTTGATCCCTTTGTTGTTGATAGTCAATCCTAAAAGGTAGAAACTACCACTTCGATATTGTCAGTTGTAAGACTGTTGCTGTGCCTATTGTCATTAGTTTGGTCTTCTTTATATTTAATTATAGTCTTTTTTCCCCCCAATGTACTCCTTGACTTTCATTAGATCATTTGCATTTTCAGGTATCAGGGGAATGTCATTAGGGAATAGCACAGATTATTGATGTTTCTTCCTCCAATTTTAAACCACACCCATCTTCTTCCACCCAGCCTCCTTCAATATATATTCAGCATGTAAGTTGAATAAATAAGGAGAGAGTATATAAGTTTTGCATAAGGACAGTAAGATATTCTGGGATTCCCTTTTTCCTAAGGACACTTTTCAACTTGACATTATTGACACAAACGCATTCCTATAATCAATGAAGCACATATTTACTTCTTGTAGCTTTTCTTTCGCTTTTTCAATTATCCTGCATGTATCAGCAATAATATATTTTGTTCCTCAGCCTTTTCTAAAACTAGCCTGAATATCTAGTATATCCCTTTCATTGTAGTGCTCTGATCTGCATTAGATGTTCCTAAGCTTTATTGTGCTATCATATGAAATTAAGGATATTATGTGACAATTTGCAGACTGTTAAGTCCCCTTCTTTGGTATTGGTATGTATATTGACTTCTTCCAATCTGTTGGCCACTGTGTTGTTCTCCCAGTTTGCTGGCATAGTTTGGTTGGAACAACATAAGTGAGGGATTTACTGTAAAAATAGGAATGATGGTTTCAAAAACTAGCAATTTAAAAAGTAACCCTAACCCTTAAAATAATAATAATAAAAAAATAACATGGTATTTCCTGAAGAACAGGAAACTGGCTTTCAGTGGAGAGCTTCTGTAAATGGGATGCTATAGTATCAAGCACACTTTCTTCAACTGTCCACCTCTTATTTCTGAAGAGATTGAAGAACAGGTTTAGAAAGCATCTTAAAACAATTTTCCTCATCTGTTGTCCTTAAGATGTGTCAGGTTGTTGTTTAGTCGTTAAGTCGTGTCTGACTCTTCGTGACCCCATGAACCATATTGCGCCAGGCCTTCCGGTCCTTCACTGCCTCCCTGAGTTTGCTCAGTTTCATGCTCATTGCTTCAGTGATGCTATCTAACCATCTCATCCTCTGCCGTCCTCTTCTCCTTTTGCCTTCAATCTTTCCCAGCATCAGGGTCTTCTCCAAAGAGATCTCTCTTCGCATTAGGTGACCAAAGTATCTGAGCTTGAGCTTCATTATCAATCCTCCCAATGAGCAATCAGGGTTGATTTCCTTTAAGATTGACTGGTTTGACCTCCTAGCAGTCCAGGGGACTCTCAAGAGTCTTCTCCAGCACCACAGTTCAAAGGCATCAGTTCTTCGGCGCTCCGCCTTCTTCTTCTTCTTCTCCGCCTCTCACAGCCATACATTACTACTGGAAATACCATAGCTTTGACTATGCAGATCTTCGTCGGCAAGGTGACGTCTCTGCTTTTTAATATGCTATCTAGGCTTGCCATGGCTTTCCTCCCAAGGAGCAAGCGTCTCTTAATTTCTCCGTCTGCGGTGATCTTGGAGCCCAAATAAATGAAGTCTGTTACTGCTTCCATTTCTACCCCTTCTATTTGCCAGGAATTGATGGGTCCAGATGCCATGATCTTAGTTTTTTTAATGTTGAGTTTCAAGCCAGATTTCGCACTCTCCTCTTTCACCCTCATCAAGAGGCTCTTTAGTTCTTCTTCACTTTCTGCCATTAGGGTGGTATCATCTGCATATCTGAGGTTGTTGATGATTCTCCCTGCGATCTTAATTCCGGCTTGTGATTCTTCCAGCCTGGCATTTCTCATGATGTACTCTGCATATAGGTTAAATAAGCAGGGTGACAGTATACAGCCTTGTCGTACACCTTTCCCTATTTTGAACCAATCGGTTGTTCCATGACTGGTTCTAACTGTTGCTTCTTGGCCCGCATACAGATTTCTCAGGAGACAGGTAAGGTGGTCTGGTACTCCCATCTCTTTAAGAATTTGCCACAGTTTGTTGTGATCCACACAATCGAAGGCTTTTGCATAGTCAATGAAGCAGAAGTAGATATTTTTCTGGAACTCTCGTGCTTTCTCCATGATCCAGCGAATGTTGGCGATTTGATCTCTAGTTCCTCTGCCTCTTCGAAACCCAGCTTGTACATCCGGTAGTTCTCGGTTCATGTATTGCTGAAGCCTAGCTTGTAGGATTTTGAGCATAACCTTGCTAGCATGTGAAATGAGTGCAATTGTGCGATAGTTTGAGCATTCTTTGGCATTGCCCTTCTTTGGAATTGGAACATAAACTGACCTTTTCCAATCCCGTGGCCACTGTTGCGTTTTCCAAACTTGCTGGCATATTGAGTGCAGCACTTTAACACCATCGTCTTTTAATATTTTAAATAACTCAGCTGGAATACTGTCATCTCCACTAGCTTTGTTGTTCGCAATGCTTCCTAAGGCCCACTTGACTTCACTCTCTAGGATGTCTGGCTCAAGGTCAGTGATCACACCAGCGTGGACATCAGGGACATTAAGATCTTTCTTGTATAGTTCTTCTGTGTATTCTTGCCACCTCTTCTTAATCTCTTCTGCTTCTGTTAGGTCCCTGCCTTTTTTGTCCGTTATCATGCCCATCTTTGCACTAAACGTTCCTTTCATATCTCCAATTTTCTTGAAGAGATCTCTAGTCTTCCCCATTCTATTGTTTTCCTCGATTTCTTTGCATTGTTCATTTAAGAAGGCCTTCTTATCTCTCCTTGCTATTCTCTGGAAATCTGCATTCAGTTGCTTATATCTTTCCCTTTCACCCTTGCTTTTCGCATTCCTTCTTTCCACAGCTATTTGTAAAGCCTCATCAGACAGCCATTTTGCTTTCTTGCATTTCTTTTTCTTTGGGATGGTTTTAGTTGCTGCCTCCTGTACAATGTTACGGACCTCCGTCCATAGTTCTTCAGGCACTCTGTCTACCAAATCTAATCCTCAAAATCTATTCATCACCTTCACTGTGTACTCACAAGGAATATGATCTAAGTCATACCTGAGTGGTCTAGTGGTTTTCCCTACATTCTTCAATTTAAGCCTAAATTTTGCAGTAAGAAGCTCATGATCTGAGCCACAGTCAGCTCCTGGTCTTGTTTTTGCTGTCTGTATAGAGCTTCTCCATCTTTGGCTGCAAAGTATATAATCAATCTGGTTTCGGTATTGACCATCTGGTGATGTCCATGTGTAGAGTCGTCTCTTGTGTTGTTGGAAAAGAGTGTTTGCTATGACTAGCTTGTTCTCTTGACAGAACTCTATTAGCCTTTGCCCTGCTTCATTTTGTACTCCAAGGCCAAACTTGCCTGTTATTCCGATTACTCCTTGACTTCCTACTTTAGCATTCCAATCCCCTATGATGAAAAGGACATCTTTTTTTGGTGCTAGTTCTAGAAGGTGTTGTAGGTCTTCATAGAAGCGGTCAACCTCAGCTTCTTCAGCATCAGTGGTTGGGGCATAGACTTGGATGACTGTGATATTGAATGGTTTGCCGTGGATACACACTGAGATCATTCTGTCGTTTTTGAGGTTCTACCCCATTACTGCCTTTCCCACTCTCTTATTGACTATGAGTGCAACTCCATTTCTTCTAAGGGTTTCTTGCCCACAGTAGTAGATATAATGGTCACCCGAATTAAATTCACCCATTCCCGTCCATTTCAGTTCGCTGATTCCCAAGATGTCGACGTTCAATCTTGTCATCTCATGTTTGACCACATCCAGCTTGCCTTGGTTCATAGATCTTACATTCCAGGTCCCTATACAATATTGTTCTTTACAGCATCGGACCTTCTTTTCGCTTCCAGATACATCCACAGCTGAACGTCCTTTCGGCTTTGGCCCAGCCGCTTCACTCTTTCTGGAGCTACTTGGAATTGCCCTCCGCTCTTCCCCGGTAGCATATTGGCCACCTTCCGACCTGAGGGGCTCATCTTCCGGCATCATATCTTTTAGCCTTTTAACATTGTCCATGGGGTTTTCTTGGCAAGGATACTGGAGTGGGTTGCCATTTCCTTCTCCAGTGGACCACATTTTGTCAGAACTCTCTGTCATGACCTGCCCGTCTTGGGTGGCCCTGCACGGTATAGCTCATGGCTTCACTGAGTTACGCAAGCCCCTTCGCCACGACAAGGCAGTGATCCATGAAGGGGAGATGTGTCAGGACTGCACCCCAAATTTTTTCAACACATCTGGAGGGAGTTAGGTCAGGAAAAGCTGTATATGGGCAGTTTCACATGGGAGATGATGCTTTAGATACCCTATTCCCAGGTGATTGAAGGCTTTGTGGTTTAAAGCAAGTATTTTGGATTATACCTGGGATAAAATTAGAAGATAACAAAGAACTTTAAACACTATTGTCTTATGTTCAATTTATCAAGTTTTCTGTTAATATTGAACTAATGGAAATCTCTATGTATATTGCAGTAACAATGACGTGGACATCATAGATCATGGAAGCTGTGTCAAGACTAACCTTAACACATTGAAAATATGATTGCTCTGGTGAAGAAGATGTGATTGCTTTGCCATCCTAGGTTTCCAATGCCTGGCTTATGCAGCAAAATTAGCACATACATACAGTCTTCCTGACCCTGAGCAGTTCACCAGACACACAAAATAGAAAACACAAAACTGAGGTAGCACTAAGAGTTCTGAATATAACACATTCTTTCATCACTCAACTTGTTGCTTACTATGCTAAGCATATAAAATGCCTATGTATCAAATAGGAAGCACTCATCGGATAACCGTAAAAATGTGGAAAGTTCTGTCTCTTTAACAAATAGAACTGAAACATTTTTAGTCTATATTCCAGAGAGAGACAGGGAGGGAGGGAGAGAGAGAGAGGGAGAGAGAGAGAGAATCTTCATTCATGTTCTTGGCCTTTGATGATGTGGGTTTGTTTAAATGTTCTGTTGGATTATCTCATGTTAACATCTCTTTCTCTGAATCCAAAAGTGCCTATTAAAAGATTCCTATTGTTTTAAGTTATGACATTCGAAAAGGCAGTGTGTGTCCATTTGAACACACTGTAGATATTTTCATCCTCTCTTTTGTGCGATTGTGGTATCTAGAAATGTTTCATTCATGAGTCCTGCAATTTTGGGTTAGTGTTAGACCTAAAAAAAGCCAACCCCCCCAAAAAAAACAAAATCACAAGCCTTGAGATTAAATTGCGCTGCCCATATGTGAGAGAAGTCACCAACACAGATGACAAATAACTCAGATGTAGAAAACCTGCTAGTATTGCATAATGTAATTGACCTTCTAAAAGTCTACTTCCTCTTTCAGTAGAAGTTTAGATGTCCTAGCTTTTTCCATTGTTTATTACATTAAAAAATCCCAATAAATCTCAAAGTGATAAATAAGAGAAACAGAGAATTAATTTTACACATTGGTTTGTGTACTGAGACAACATTTCTGAAGGACTATTATTTAAAGAAATCAAGGGAAGAATTTATGTTTTGATTGATAATTAGTAGATTCAAAAGTTGAGTCATATTACTGTGGTATCTAAACCATACTGTAGATTACAGTTAGTTCTTATCCACAGTGCCTTTCAATAAGGAAGCCTCTAAACTTTCTCAGTATAAGATGTCCATTTTTCTATTCCGGGCCACCCACTTTTCTGAGTATTGATTCCATTCAGTGGCAAAGTCCAGAAGATCCAGAAATGGTTGCATTCTTTCCCTAAAGCATGTAACTGCTCCCAAAATGTGTCATTTGGAGGTATATAAATAGACTGGAGAAATGACACAGAGGAAGGGATAAAGAGACCTCCCCAGATGTTCTGATAAAATTCTGAGACCTCATGTCAGGTTTAGAATTGCTTTAAAAATCCACTGGGAGATCTTGGTGTGGATATTTATTTGTTACAAACATTATACTCCCGTTTACTTGATTCCAGGCAGTTCATATCAATTCAACACATTACACCTAGTACAGTAAAAATAAATTAAAATCAGCGGGTAACTAAAATCAACAATAAAAAAGATACAGTTAAAATTAAACAAAACTAATTTCTTTAATTATTTATTTAATTTATTCAACTCATATGGACTCTGGGCAGTGTACAAAACCAATAAAATCCATAAAAACAGATAAAGCATACAACCATGCAGAGAGCTCAGCCTAAACTGAACTTAAAAGCAATAGAAATCAAACAAAACAAAACAGCCCCCCCCCATACAATAATACTTTAACCTTAGTTAATGGCCAGTGCATTAACATTAGGCTCCAAACATGAGGTGATGAGCAGAGTTTTGCTGCCTTCCTAAAAACCAGATGTGTAGGGGCCATATATAATTAGGGAGCATACTGTTCGAAAGATGAGAGGAAGCCACAAAGGAAGACTAGTTTCTGGCTCCCAGTCCTCCAACTTCACAAGGGGAAGGACACAGAATCCCTTTTCTGGGTTGATTATGCAGGCAGATTCAACCTGAAGGTGTCTTTCACTCAAGCCGTGACTGACTAGGTAGATCAAAACCAGCATGCTGAACTGAACTTAGAAATAGATGGGTAGCCCATATGGGGCCTGTATTCAGCAAGTGTACCACTGCTGAACCATCCTTCACCTGTCGGCAAATAAGCTGCTGCTTTCAGTACCAACTGAAGAGTCCAGGTTGTCTTCCAAAACAGCCCCGAGTAGACTACATTAACTCTGATCAGGTAATAAAGGCATGAGTTATTGTTGTCAAGATCTCCTATTCCAAGAGGTGACATCTGACACATCAGCTAAACTGGTCAAATTGGCCTCCACCTACTGATCCGGCGGTAAGTCAGAATTCTCAAATTATGAATCTGGCCCTCCCACAGATGTGCAAAATGACAAAAGAGGCATGTACAATGTATCTACAAAAGGGGTGGGACTTGTGCTATAATGATACAGCTCTGCTTTCATCACTTTGACTTGACACTCTCCTTCCCCATGGACACCACTGCTCCTTCCCATAAACAGTAAGTCACTATAGCATCTTGCTGAAATGCAATGTGTTGAAGAAAACAGAGTGCATAGAGCACTGACTGACTCATAGATTTAATAGTATTTCAAGAGTAAACAGCAGTGAAGATGACTGTGGGGTCAGCTGTAAACTGTGGAAGTCCTCTTTGTGCAGGTGTTCAAAATAATAATACGTATTATTTCTTCCTTTGAAGAATTTTCACAGGAAAACAGGCCTTCCCTCTAGCCTATGAATTCATGTATACATCAAACTGATGAGGACTTTTCAGACGGGTCCTATATCATAAGTAGTACATAGTCCTTTGTGTATAGGAAGAATTGGGAAAAAGAGGTGTAGGCTATGTCACACTGCACAATGTTATGCAGTAGAGCTGTAATTTGCAGCATTATTTATCAGTAGTAGAAATAACCACATCTTTGATACTCATGTCTAATCTCTACATGACTGCTGTGCCTTTTTCTTCAGCAGAAATACTTCCTGTGGACAAACCCTGCAGCTGAAATGATGTTAACCTGATAATCCTACCTGAAAGTCAACAATTTCAAGCTTCATTTCTGGAACACTGCTTGCTGTTTCTCTTAGGCAAGCCCTTATGGAAGATAACAGTGTGGTACTTATGTAATTCGAATGGAAATGTCAAGTGCTCACAGCCTATGATTAGAAGTAAGTGCCCTGCTATTATACAGTAACTCTGTCAAGTACACTGGGCTGAGGATGTGCCATGACCTCTTCTCAGCAAATGCTTCTCTCTTGCCTCTCTACAAGACCCTTGTCTCCCCTCCCCATTGACTGGTGCAACCCGCAATGAGCAAAGCAGTCAACATGGCACTTGATGAACCCCCAACTGTCAATTTGGATGAATGCTTTGCTATCTCCTCAAACAAGAAGAGCTACAATTCTTCACATATTGACTGAAGCAAGAAACGGTGCAATGTAGATCATGTACGTTCCAGAGCTGTGTACTAGGTTTGTTGAATTCTAGGAATGCAGACCTCTCTTTAAAACTTGCAGAGCTTGTTGGAGAGCGCATCTGCTAATTTCCCATGGAAACAAGATAATACAATATATACATGTATATGCACATCATATAAATATTCAACCGATTCAACCATTTAGACTGTTGGAAGATGTGTTTTTCAAGTTACAATTAACATATATAGCAGTTTGAAAGTGGTCACTAAAAATGATAAAACATGACTATTTTGGCTTACAGTAATCCTACTGAAGAGATCCAGTGTGGTATAGTGGTTAAGGCATCAGGCTAGAAACTGAGAGCCCATGAGTTCTAATCCCATGTTAGGCATAACACCTTTTGGGTGACCTTGGGCCAGTCACTCTCTCTCAGCCACTTTCTCTAGTGAGGAAGGAGGCAAGGGCAAACCACATCTGAAAATGCTGCTAAGATCATTGTAGCGACTTGTCTAGGCAGTTGCTATGAGTTAACCCTGATTCAAAGGCACGTACACACACACACACACACACACACACACACATCCTATTAAAATATTTTTGAATGGCTGTTCTCTGTGTGAGGCTCAACTGCACACACTTTCTGGCTGCAAGGAGTTGGTTGGTTTACTTCCATGATGGGGCCAAGCCCTGCACAGTATGAAGCTGAGAAACCCTTTTCCATACCCCAGGCCACATGACCACTTATACTCAGAGCTCTACACTTGCACTGGAGCTGTTAGCTCATGAGGATGACTTCCAATAAGTTCAGATAACTTTATATGCTACAGAATTTACACTGATGGAACTGTTCTGTTTGCTTTACTTTTTAGGCATAACAGCAGTACCTGGAGAGATGGTCTGCTGTCTGTTGTGTATGTGGCTGTGAACAGGGGACAGGAATGAAATGAACTCATAGGGTGAGATAGTTGGGGCTGATGCTCACCTTGCTCTGCCCAGCCACACCATCCTCACTAGAGATATCTCTCGATTACCTGGAATTTGCCAGTGGTATTGGATCTGGAGTTGGACAAAATGAAGGTGGTGAAGCAATGATCTTTCTATGCTCTTCTGGAGTAAAAAATAATGATGGCACTGAATCTCTGTTCCTTCATCTAGCTTGATAGCACAAGAACAGCTTCAAGAGAACAGATGGAAATTAGGAATCTGGTGACTAGGCCATACTAAAAATGGGCTAAGAGTCACTTTTACCAGCCTGGGCAAAGGAAATAGGCTGTTCTCCCAGAGATAAAATCCTCCCATTCACTGTCCTTTAGATCCCTTAACTATGGTTTTCCTCTTCTTTTTCCAATTGTATCCAAAAGCAACAGCATATTCCTCTATACAGCCCATAGTTGATTTTAGTAGCTACTACCTGCAGATGCTAGTTGGCCTAATGCTATAGCTGGCCTTTCAAATACAGGAGCAATGATCTCTTCCCATATTGAGTATATCCTTTTTCTTCTCTTATTGCAACATCACCTCAAAGTAGGCAGCCTTCTGCAAATTGGATACCCTCCAGATAATATGATTTTGAAGTGCTATATTGCCACTGCTAGGAATTCTGCGAGGAATTCTGCTAGGAATTCTGGATTGCACCCAGATTGGGAAAGGCTATACTAGGGCTTAACCAAACAAAAATCTAGCTCACATTATTCACTATTGGTTTTGTTCTCCCAACTACCATGCTTATTTTTTAGCGTAATTAATCCAGTAGTTTTCTTTACCTTGGAGTGACATATGCAGCATCCTTAGCAATGGCTGATCTTTAATATCACTACAGACAAGCAGGCAGATTCATTCTTCTTGAGTATTATTTGGCTTAAGCTTTTTTGACGTTGCAGATAGGAGGCATAATTTAAAATCTCTCATAATACAATGTAGGACTTGTTCTTGTAGACTTCTGCTCACAAGGATTTTAAAATCGAGAGTAAAAATATCTAGATGATATTTGATTCTGGATTAACTTTAGGACAGCAATCCCTGGGTTCTCATAACCACATTGCCTTATGAGATCTATAATGCAACAGAGTAATGTCTGTTTGGGAGAGCTGTACTTCAGGAATAAAAAGTGTGATTAAAGATGGTGGGGACAAAAACTACTTGGGGGAGGGCTTATGACTGTACAGATAACAAAAAGGATGCAACATTGTTAGCCTACAAGCACAAATATTTATCTTACCCACTTACTATCATGGGTAAACAAAACCATATTCCATCTGGGATCATTTTAATTTAATTTAAAATTAAAGTGCAACCACCATTTCTTTTACATGAAACTACAATAAAGTGTTGAGGCTGTAAGATACAGTCAGTTACATATTACTTTGGACTGTAATATTTAGATTTCTGCCATTTCTCATCTGAAGTAAAATGCCCCTCTAAATGAATGAGTGAACTTATACTCCATATTTTATAGCTTCTCTACTTAAGAAAGTTGGAAATTAATGCCTTTTGCCCAAGTAAACTGAATAAACAAGTAGGATTTCCTGCACCAGCATGGGACACCTTCATTTTGGGGGAAAGTTTATGTATTTAGTATTAATTCTGGAATTAATTCTGCAGCTTTCCAGTTTGGCAATTGCGGTTGGCTGTTCTCAGTAGACAAGAAAAAATGTCTTAATAATGTACCACTCTAGAAGGGCCACTATTAACACTGCACAGCAGCCAGGGGTCACTCTGGCAGTTTGCCAGAATCTTGAGAGCTACACCCAATTAGCTTCTCTACATTTACATAATTTGCACGCGATTCTGAAACGCACCAGTTGTGTTTAAACTTGACATTTATTCCGAGGGCACCAAACATACCCCCATTTTTTTTTTTTTTACAAGGCATACAGTTGCTGGCAGAAGCTCACAGAAAGGACAATTGGTTTGTGCAATTAAACTCTTCAGACTCCTTTTTCAATTCACAAACTCCATTCATGTAGAAAGGAGGTGAGAGCAATGCTTCCAATTCTTTTCTTTTCATATGTGGACCACTATAACATCACTGGAAGTTTTTTTTTAAAATGAACCATAAAATTAGACAAAAACTCATTTTAAAAAAGGCCAGTACTCTTGTTTGAACTCTTGTGAGACTTTGAGGGACGACGCTAACATTTTACAAGATTTGGTGAGACTTGGGTCATCTTTAAACATAAATATTAATATTTTAATACCTCAAGAACCATCTGTCATTCCCTTGTGGACCACAAATAGACCACAAATTAGGAACCATTGCTTTAGAAAAATAATTACCAATTTGTCAAGATATTGGACTGAGATAGGTGGACTTTTAGTATACAAAATGAGAAAAGGTACAAAAAAAAAAAAAGAATAGAAAAAAAAAGACAAAGCCATATTATAATATATACAAAAACAGCTTAGTTTTTAAGCAAAGCATTTAACCTTGAGCATATAGAATAACACTGATTAATTTTTCCTTTATATCAGTAAAGAGCCAGTTCAAAAGCTGAGAGTGAACACATAATAGTAAATCTGGGCTTTTCACTGTAATACGTGATAAATACAGTGTTCTTCATCTATTAATAAATTTAAAATTTGGAGTATATAATTCACGTGTTTCAACCATATTATTTTTTCCAAAACTGTATTAGCAAATTTAGGGATATTAAACCAAAATGGGACATTCTCCATCATTTTATGCTTCTAGCATAATAGCTAGGCCTTTTAAACATAAACCTGAAGAATTTTTTTTTGTTGGATTAGTCTAATTTTAAAACCATAAGATACATACTTAATATTCTTTAAAATGCCTAATCATTGATTTATTAATACTATATGGGGTTGGACTGATTTACATCTAAAACTATAGCATGGTGGTGTGTTTCATTTTGGCTTAACTTGTTGCTTATTCAACCAGTTATGATTAAAATAATCTTGGATTATCTCTGTGTATGTAAATTGTACCCATCCAATTTACCTGGAGTGTTAACAATTTTGTAGTACTCTCAAGGAAAATAGCAATCTGTTCAGAAAATAAGATGCAATTCCAGTGCAAAGAAATGAGCTGGAGCAGCTACATTAATAGAGTTATCAAGAAAACTATTTTTTTTTATTTTTGCATATAATCTCAGAAATATTTTTAAGGTTTCTAAAATGAATGAGATCTTGGTCACCCAAGCTTTCAGTCCTGGTCAAACAGGTATTTTCTGCAAAGCAGAAGCTCATAGAAATGTAAAAAATGCATAACTCTGAACTCATATTGTAGGAACATGTGCTCAAAATGAATAATTTTCAGATAGACAGCAAATCAAATTGTTAATTCATTTATCAATTAATACACATAGGGGGTTTGGATTCTGTTTTAAAAAAGTTAATATACAATTGCGTAAAGAGGAGTCTTATATCCTCTTCCTCCTTAAAATATGAATAAGTTGGTTGTGCAGGTGAGTGGAGAGCTGGTTTGGGAGACTGGTAATGGGGGACAAAGCCTTCAGCACTGGGTCACTGGTTCAAATCCAGTTCATGTTCTTAGTGACAGAAAATCATTACCATCTGATAGCTGCTTGACAGTTGTATGTGACTGGATCTGTTGGTAATCAGAGGTAGATCTTAGTGCATGAACTGTAAGACATGGCCTCTCTGTCACATCAGTGTAACTTCAGTTATTTGTAGAACTTAAAACATACAAACTCATGAACAAGACACAATATTTAATTTTGGATTGAATATACTGAAAAAAAACAGACTAAAGAGATTTACAACTTTTTTAAAAATGTGGTCTATAAATATAACAAGTTTCTTAGACTACAACGTCTAACTTTTTTTTCCTTACTTTTTTAAGGCATAGAGTTTTCTCATCACTCCTCCTTAAGTTCCTTTTAACTGGAAATGCCAGAGATTAACCATCCATCCATCCATCCATCCATCCATCCATCCATCCATCCAATTTATATAGCTGCCCATCTCATGAGTGTGACTCTGGGTGGTGTACAGAAACCCCCCCCATTAAAACACATCTTAAATAACAATTGAAAACAATTAAACATAAATATAAATAAGACCATGGAAGAGTGTTTCAAAGACTCACACATAATACAGCCATCTTGCAGGCTTCCTATTTCCCAGGGATCCAAGGCCTGATGGAAGAACCATGTTTTGAGAGATTTCTGGAAGGTCAATAAGGTCGAGGCTAATCTCACCTCGGCGGGGGGGGGGGGGGGGGGATGATGTTCCAAAGAGCAGGTACCACTGCAGAAGAGGCTTATCTCCTGGGTCCTGTCAGATGGAACTCCTTGGCAGACAAGATGGGTAAGGTGCCCTTCCTACCTGAACTGATGGGACTGGTAGATGTAATTCAGGAGAGATGGTCTCTCAAAAACCCTGGCTCCATGCCATGTAGGGCTTTAAAGGCCAAAACCAGCACCCTGAATTGGACTCAGAAGCAAACTGGCAACTAATACAGCTCACGGAGCAGAAGTGTAATGTGTGCTATTCTAGGGGTACACATAGCTACCACATTTTGCACCAGTTGAAGCTTCCAAATTTTATTTCTTCATTTATTTGTCAAATTTATACGGCTGCCCATCTCACAAAAAAGTGATTCTGGGTGGCGTACAACAAAACTAAAAACAATTAATATATAAAAAACAATTATTGTTATTATTACTAAAAACTGTAAAAAACTTTTAAAAAACCACAAGGCTAAGAGAGAACAGATATTATGCTAACAGCAGATGTTAATAATAATGGAGTCACCTCAGTATCTTATTGGTCCCCTGGAATCCCCAGCACAACCAGGTTTTGAGACTTCTGGAAAATCAAGAGGAATGGAGCCAGCCTCACTTCGGGGGGAAGGATGTTCCATAAAGCAGGCGCCATGGCTGAGAAGGCCCACCACCTACAACCTGCCCCAGGTAGCTGCCTAGCTCACGGGACCTGTAGCATGTCCTTTCTTCTGGATCTGGTGGGATGGGCAGATGTAATCAGGGAGAGGCAGTCTCTCTAATACCCAGCACCATGCCATGTAGGGCTTTAAAGATCAAAACCAGCACCTTGAATTGGACCCGGAAACAAACTGATAACTAATGCATCTCCTCCTCTGGCTCTCACCCCAAAGGGAAACCCATAGTCCACAATCATAGGCACCTAGCCGGTAGATGCAATCACAGTGAAGTAGTCAACAATGGCTGTGTTGTCTTCCTGTCTGGAACTAACAGAAGGGAAGGCAAAATGTTTTCCGGGGGAGGGGGGAGGGTCCACAGTAGTGTGCCATTCCCACCTAGCCACCGCCAATACCTCCAAAGTCCTAGAGTCATGGTTGGCTCTTCAAGGGCAGCCCCATGTAGAGACTATTACAGTAGCCCATTTGGAAGGTAACCAGGGCATGAGTAACTGTCAGTAGAGCCTCCTGATTCAGCAATAGGTGCAACTGGCACACAACATGAAGTTGTGCAAAGGCCCTCCTAGCCACGACTGCCACCTGTTCTCAAACAGGAGTCATAAGTCCAGAAGGACCCCCAGATTGCACACAGGGTCTGTTTGGGGCAGTGCCACCCTATTTAGTACCAAAGATGATAAAGTCCCAGATCCAGAAGGCCCTAAAACCCAAAGCCACTCAGTCTTGCCAGGGTTCAGCTGAAGTCTGTTGTTCCCCGTCTAGATCCCCACAGCCTCCAGGCACTGAGACAGGACATCAACAGCATTGCTTAGTTCACCAGGGGTTGAGATGTGCAATTGAGTATCATCAGCATACTGATGATATCTCACACCATGTTGTTAAACATAGAGAGAATACCAAACCCTGTGGAACCCCACATAGCAGGGGCCGAGGGTGGGGCCTCTCATTCCCAATCAAAACAAACTGGTACCGGCCTTGTAGGAAGGAAGAGAACCAGCACAATACAGTCCCACTCTATGGAGCCGATCCAGAAGGATAACATGGTTGATGGTATTGAAAGCTGCTGAGAGGTCAAGTAGAGCCACGATGGATGCACTACCCCTATCCCGCTCCCACCAGAGATCGTCCAAAAGCTGACCAATGCCATTTCCATCCCACACCCAGGCCTGAATCCTGACTGAAAGGGGTCCAGATAATCTGCTTCATCCAAGGTCCATTGAAGCTGCTGCATGACTACCTTGTCCATAACCTTCCCTAAGAAACAGAGGTTGGATACTAGATGAAAATTGTCCAGCATGGTGGGATCTAGGGATGGCTTATTGAGAAGGCAATTCAATGCCACCTTAAGAGTTGGAGGAACAGCCCCCTCTCTCAAGGAATAATTCACCACCGCTAGAACCAAACTCCATGGCACCGCCTGGGCAGCCTTAGTTAGCCAGGATAGGCATGGATCTAATGAGCTGGTGGCTCAACAATCCTGTCCGCTTCCTTAGGCCAAACAGGTTCAAACGGTTCCCAGATAACAGGGCAAGACTGTGTCCCAGGCATCTCCAAAGGACCTGCACTAAGGCTAGTGCCTAACTGGGAACACATCTGAGTGATTTTATCTGACAGATGCTCTGCAAATTCCTCTGCACAGCCTTGTAGGTGAACCTCCGAGTCCTCTTTACTCAAAAGGGCTTGGGTCAACTGAAACAACGCCACTGAGTAGCTATCCGTGGATGCAATAAGGACAGAGAAATATTGTCGCTTTGCTGCTCTTACCACCAAAAGATAGGTCTTAATAGCGGCTTGCACCTGTGTTCAATTGAGTTCATCCTTGGTCGACCTCCAGTGACGCTCTTGGTGCCTCTTCTCATGTTTCATCTCTCTCAATTCTCCTATAAACCACAGAGAGTGACAGGATCTATGGGAAGGGAGAGGTCACAATGGTGCAATCCAATACAAGGCCTCAGCTACCCTCTTATTCCTAGCAATTATTAAGGCCTCAATCAGACCATGCAGCAGACCATCAGGAACAACTCCCAGCTCCCTCTGGAACCCATCTGGGTCCATCAGTCACCAGGAATAGACCAATCTAATAGGTCCCACCTCCTTGTGGGACGGGAAAGTGCCAGAGAATCTCATGGTTACCAGAGCATGATCTCACTATGACAGGCGAGTCACAGAGAGCTTTCACAGAACCTCTCCATGAAACATGCCATACCACTGAGCATTGTTCCTTTCTCATTTTTCTTTTTTCTTTTCTTTAAAGCTGAGATAACCTAGTAGAATGTTATTGATTCAAAATTTAGCCCTGAGTCACAGAAGAAAAACCCAGTAAATTAGCCAACAACCACTACTTTAAACCAAAATATAAAGACATATTGGCCTGAGAACAGTAATAGTAGAAAAGTGTTTAAAGAAATGAACAATCCACCTGGCATTTTGTTTGGATAGAAAAACCATCTCAGGTGTCTGTGAATTCTACAGTATCTGGGAGCAGCCAGGTAGGCTGGCTGTTTTCCAGCTTTACTACCCTGCATTCTCTATTTAGGCAGTGGATCATTTCAGAGAATGGCAGGTGAAGTTATAGCCATCAGTCCAGTGACTCTATAAAAGATATTGTGCACAATTGCATGTGCCTATATGAGGATTAGAGAATGCTGATACTGTACTTATTTTCTGTGATAGGAAGTAAAAGAGAATGGTCACCACCATCAAAAAACTATGCTGAGCTCTTAAAAATATATTTTTATTATATTGTTACTGAGGAATACCCAGTTTTGTCTTCCTGTACATATTCTTAGTTTATGGGCAAAGAATTAAGCTCTTAATACATGGTACTGGGTGCAAAGAAAGTAACATCAATAGAGATGTCCTTTTATTATTAGCACACCTTTATATCCTTTCTTAACCTGGTACCCTCCTGATGTGTCAGGACTTCAGTTTTCAGAAATCCCAGCCTTGCTTGTGATAATTCTGGAATTTGTAATCTCAAATTCCTGTGTCTGCAAGGCATAGGCTGGAGAGGGCTGTTGAATGGTAAACTGTGGAAGTTCTTCATACAGTGTCAAATCTATGTCTAATTGTAAAGCTGTATTTGCAATTTGCATTGATAATTGTAGCAATGATTACACATACAATATACTTTGCTGGAATGAATATTTCAAAAGCAGACCCACATTTCTTACTTTTTCTCAACTCACCACCTGTCAGATGAGAGGAAGATCTTCCTCACTTTTATTCTAGCTACATCCAATATAATATCCTCCAGACTTATTCTCAGAATGACCGACCAGTCAGCATGCAAACGTCAAAAGAGGGACCAGATGGATACCAGGTTGGAGAAGACTATCTGATATTTTCATTCCATGGACAAATGTGGACTGCTTATGGCACAGTAAGAAAGTTTTGCCACATACCAAGCCAACCACCACACCTGCCACAAATTTGATATCTAGCAGAACAAAAGATATTGCCTTGCTCCTGTCACTTTAGCTGAACAGTGTGATTATATTGTTTATCCGCTTACCCAGGGAAAACACATAACTCTCACTTTTGTTTGTGTAACACATAATGGTATCTTCAGTTACTACAGCCCAATTATTGGTCTGTACCACCAATGTAGTTTCAGATAGTCTCCAGTTACCTGAACAAAATTATTCCACATTTGAACCAGGTGAACAAGATTAAGAATTTCAGCAACCCCCACTATGAATTCCTGTGAATTGATGATGTGGTCTACACATTTATGTCTTCAATTTTTCAAGGTTTCCACCTTGCTGTGTCTTAATATAAAACTATTCCCCAGTGTTTTCCACAGAAAAGAATAAACTGCAGACTCTCATCCAAAAATATCTCTAATTCTCCTACAAGTTGCAAGTTTCCACTAGGAAGATGCCTTGAATACATGATACACCAGCCAGCACTCCTTTGCAGTGAATTTGCATTCTTGTGGTATTTCATCATACATTCAAGAAAGCCAAAATGGTTGTTTAAAATCCTGCATATTATTCTTTTGCATATTATGTAAGGAAATATTTTTGTTGCATAGGCAATGAAAATGATGGATTTTTTTATAATGACAATTTAGATGGGACAAGGAACATGGTAAAGTTCACTTTCTTTGAAAATGAGACCTATTTAAAATTATTTTAGATAAAGACCAGAATCCCATCAATCAAATATCTATCAAACTGGCCAAAACACTAATGCCACTGACAAGATAACTTGAAATTACCTAAATTACTCAGAATTATTCTGCCCATCTATGAGATCATCTAGAGAGGGTCCACTAAGAGATTATTGCCATTAGGAGACATCATGAATGACAAAATCTCTCCCTGTTCAGTTATGGTTAGTACATATCAGATTTGCCTTTTGCTGCCATTTCATCCAGGCATTTCTTGATCCAGATATTTGTTTGACTTTCAGTGCTATGTTATTTTATAAGTTGTTTTTGTTTTTATAGCACTACATTATATTTTAATTTAATTGTATCTTGCTTTAGGATTATTTTTAATGAAAAGCATGCTAAAGTTTATAAATAGGTTAACAACATCAAACAAACTCAATGAATGTAAGGATGACATATACTGCAGTATATCCATTTGATGTATGATAAAATAAAATAAAATAAAATAAAATAAAATATTCAACACAGTTCCTGTGAAATAGAACTGCAAAGCTGTCAAGTCACCTTTCCCCTTTACAGACCTGGTTAGGGCAGCTAAATCCAGGAACTATGAAGCCGGAGTTCCTGTAAATGAAGAAACATAGATTGCCCACAAGCTCAACTGAGCTTCAGTTTTTCAGAGAAAAGGCTAGTTTTATTGTGGCTTGAAACCACTGCATCTGAACCAGAAATAAATTGGCCCAGTTCTCAGACACAGGCAATATCACCACGTAGGTCCAGAGCTGCTTTTGAACTGGTGTAGTTTTCATGTTGAAATGCACTAAAGCAATACATGACTATACTTCCATGATGATGCATTATAAGCACACATTTTCTATTGTGAAATAGTAACACATTCTTTTCCTAATTGTATCAGTGATGCACATTTTTGTTTACCAATGATGCTTTATAAGATCAGCTCTCACCACGTGTATACCCCCAAATATTTTGCTATGTGAGGGTAAAATAAGATAGAGCTCCCAGTTCCACATGCACAAGTTTAATTTTTAGAAATTGGACATGTCCTCTAAAGCAAGAGTGTGTAACACATGACACATGGATTGAATTTTTAACTTTAATAAGTTGTTTAATGCTATATGGTAGCTTACTATATTTGTGCTTGATAAAACCAGTCTTTAATCATAAATGGTACATGGTTCATGTCATACTACTTTAATAAGCTGTTTCTAAAAATGAAATGCAGCTTCCCAAGTCATGCTGATCTTTCACTGTGGGTATGTGAGCTACCACAACTGAGATATGCTACTAACAACTGACAACAGTCACTGCCATTGTTACTTGTCACAATGAAGGATTTGGGGCTAGTGGCCTCCAGGGTATCTTCAAGCAAGGTTGAGTATAACGGAACCAGCGACAGAATGTGGCTTGATGGGCGTCATCCTGCCACCAGGCAGAGAAAGCAGTGGATATACTTCTGCCATTGTGTCCTTTAGCTACAGGGCTGTACTGGGTGGTGTAGAGTGGGGTCTTTCCAATCTTGAGCTTCCATGAGGACTTGAATGGGTTCTGTGGGACAAAAGGGAAGAAAAGAGACCTCAGCCACGCTCAACCACCTGCTCCCATCTTGACACTGCTCTTCCCTCTCACTACAACACCAGCATGTGCAAGCCCTGCATGCAGGAGGCAACTAGCTACTGTTCCCTTGCCATGTGCACATGCACAAAAAATGCGGCCTAGCCTATTCTGGAAAGCTTTTGAGAGCTTCCAGAATAGGTGGGGCCAAATTTTTCAGTCTGATCTTTGCACTAGGGATTTAAAAGATTAAGACAAAAGGCACTCATGTCATTGCAACTTAAATCATCATCATCCTCATCATCCTCATCATCCTCACAACTTAAAGATCCCAACATCCCAAAACCTCAAGCTGATTTTTTTCTACTTGAAGATGGGATAATTCAAGTGACAAAATGCAAAGCTTAAGGAACCCTATTTCCCCAGAAGCATTTATTTATTTATTTATGGAACTTATAAAGCCACTTAAAAAGACTCTGAAACATATTAAGGCAAAGGACTTTGGCTCCACCCCCCTCTGGTGAAATTATGACATTACTGGCAATGCCCCAGGCATGTCACAAAGGCAAAGTGCGGGTCCCCAGCTGTTTTAACAGCAGGAGTTTTCAAACTTTTTCAGGATGTGGAACCTGTTAGTTAAAAAGACATAAAAAAAACAGGTCCCCTGATCAAGAGGCAAAACATCAACGATGGAAAATTGGCAGCAAAATGAAAAATTAACTGTTTATTGTAAATACAAGATGAACATATTCAGTGTAGAAAAAAAGTAAAACTTGAATTTCACAATGATTTGCGAGGTTAATGTTTTAACCAAAGAAAGCAGTGTTCAATGACTGGGATGTGATTGCTCTTCCTTGTATAGAAGTTCAGTATTTCAAGCAATTGATGAGATCATGTTCTACATTTAACCTATTTCTATGCTTGGTTTTGTTGTTGCTCTCACAT
This sequence comes from Python bivittatus, assembly GCF_059951505.1. Classification (NCBI taxonomy): domain Eukaryota; kingdom Metazoa; phylum Chordata; class Lepidosauria; order Squamata; family Pythonidae; genus Python; species Python bivittatus. Next base: position 63,861,834 of record NW_028277125.1, on the reverse strand, counting down.
AGGTATGTTGGTGCAAATGGTGTAAGTATTTCAGTGCTTGGCTGCTATTTTCAGGATCTTCTTTGAAAAATTCAGAAATTCAATATGAGGAAATGCTGTTTGTAAATGGAAAATTGGCCAAATTTAATTTTAATTCCTTAAAACTTGTGCCATAAGCAGCAGCAGCAGCACTAGCATCACTGTAATTATTTTCACTGTTTTCACCTTTTTCTGTACTGTCTGCAGTTGTGGCAGTTTGTAATCAATGATCCATTACTGGCCAAATGTTCACATTGAATAAATATTTATTAGGTCTACTCTAAGCACAAAATAATACGCCTATACTGAGTGGTATATATTTAGGATAGGGGTTGATGGCATGCATTTTATCAATTGTGAATGCCTGGCTGCAGCCACTTAAGCACCCATCTTCTTCTGGCCTGCCTGCCTTTGCAAACCTGCTTCTCATGTGTGTTTACTCCAGAGAAGTCCCATTACACAGGGATTTGACGCACATTTGTACAACTGAGCACTGCAATCTTAAGTTTTGTTATTAATTCCCACACAGCTCAATCAGGCCTAATGCTAAGTAGAGGAGCGTAGGATGCCACCCTGATGATTAAGCAGACCTCTTCGAGATGTGCACATGCCTACACGCAAAGAGTACGGAAAGTGAAGAGCAAGGGATCCACTGAAATCACTCTTGTGCTGCCAAGCAGGTTAAAAATATCGGCGTTTGGGGCAAGTAGGGAGTCATGTTTTGTGCATGTGCACGTGGCAAGGGAACAGTAGCTAGTTGCCTCCTGCATGCAGGGCTTGCACATGCTGGTGTTGTAGTGAGAGGGGAAAGCAGTGTCAAGATGGGAGCAGGCGGTTGAGCATGGCTGAGGTCTCTTTTCTTCCCTTTTGTCCCACAGAACCCATTCAAGTCCTCATGGAAGCTCAAGATTGGAAAGACCCCACTCTACAGCACCCGGTACAGCCCTGTAGCTAAAGGACACAATGGCAGAAGCATATCCACTGCTTTCTGTGCCTGGTGGCAGGATGGCGCCCATCAAGCCACATTCTGTCGCTGGTTCCGTTATAATCAACCTTGCTTGAAGATACCCTGGAGGTGACTAGCCCCAAATCCTTCATTGTGACATGTAACAATGGCAGTGACTATTGTCAGTTGTTAGCGTATCTCAGTTGTGGTAGCTCACATACCCACAGTGAAAGATCAGCATGACTTGGGATGCTGCATTTCATTTTTAGAAACAGCTTATTAAAGTAGTATGATCTAAACTTGTACCATTTATGATCAAAGACTGGTTTTATCAAGCACAAAATCAGTAAGCAACTATATAGCATTCAACAATAGTTATTAAGTTGTTTAAAGTTAAAAATATCCATAAAATTTACTCAAATATCTGTTTGAAGATTTTGGTTTTTGTAGGGCCTTCAATGAGAAAGAAAAAAATATATTTAAAAGCTTGCTAATAACATCCTTTCATCAATCAAAAGCCCTGTCAGTAATATGGTGCTCACGTCAATTTTCACCTTACCACCCAGCTACTATTTCGAACGTTCTTATCCCGTTTCCTGCTCTAATATAGATCTTTGTCGGGGCTGACTTGAAGGTGATGGAGCCCAGACCTTCTCCATCTGTCTGCATCTGGTGCCAGTTCGTCCAGAAGATTTTGGACTACTGCCCTTAGTCACTTAAAGACACTTTGGTACCTGCAGTTTCTCCAGCCCTTGGCCTCCAGCTTTTAACTGCCACCTACTCATAACTTCACACAGACAAAAGGCTGGTCTGGATCAGCATTCAGCGCAGACCTTGTTTTAAATCTTACTGTCTGATAAAGCTGATAAAGAATAAAATTAATGTTAACTTCAACTGTTTAAATACCAACTTCTAAATCAAAAGCCTTCCAAAAGAAAGGAGACTGGGATGCCAGAATATCATTACAACCTGCAAAATAGCATACAAAAGTTAAAACAATTAAACAAGCTGAACATATTTGTTCAGAAGGAAGAGGAGGAGGAAAATGAAGGAATGGAAGTTCCTTGGTATCAAGACCAATATGAAGATGCAGTGGCTTACTTTTTGGGGGTTTTCTTGCAGTTAAAATAAGAATCAAGCCAAATTTCTTCAAACAGAGAAATCCTACTTTTCCCATGTGCTGTATTCAACATATTTATTTCTCATATTACATGTACGCTACTTGGAACAAAAATAACAGCTTTCTGACAAGTCCAATCTGTATATCAATTATACTGATATATCCTGCTCATGTAATAATAGAAACAATAGAGTCCACTCAGTAATATTTTTTCCAGGGTTTGAATTTAGTTATAATAAAGTAGAAAAGAAAAGAAAAGAAAAGAAAAGAAAAGAAAAGAAGGAAGCATAGATTAGTATTGCAATAGGTAGAAGAGAAAGGGTGGTTCAAGTTAAATCTTTTAAAATAAAATTTCTATTTACAAAGAATATAACAAGAATGCAGTTAAATTTGATCTTAATTCAAGGGATTTTACTTTTCTGTATGATCTTTATGGTGCAATTGCTCATGAAATAGTTTATCAATCTTGTGCATCTCCTATAGTGTTAGTGTAGTTTTAAGCCATGTCTTTTTAATAGATTTTATTCTTTTAAGTAAAGGGAAAAAATGAGCTCCTAAGTTAAACCTTTCACATAATGTATGTGGAAGGTAAAAAAGGAATAAATATTAAAAATGAAAATGTGCATTAAATTTGGCACTAACATCACAATAACTTAGTATTTATCAAAATATTTTAGAAAAGTATTGATCCATATTTCTTGAAAAAGTTTCAATTTATTCTTCAGATTTTAGCATGCCTATAATTTTATCATACTGACAGTATTAATCTGTTCAGAGTTCTGAATTAATATTCTTCTTAAATAGGACATTATGTTAACATCAAGCCAAAATGAGGAAAGATCTCACGTATTGCTGAGACTAACTTTATAAATCAGATTCCTCATCATTTTTCATTTGACTCCACTGCATTTAATTTCAGATAATAAATAGGAAATGAAAATTTTGATTGGAAGGAAAAAGTGCTTTTGCAATTCCTCATGTTTAAGATGTTTATTATATTTATATTGCTATTTTCCATGACTATATAGCTCAAGACAGTGATCAAGTGCTTTTAATACATGACTTGGAAGTTACCATGATTGCTGTTTTGGAGATTTTACAAATTCTGAACTGCCAACTTTTTAAAATTTTAAATTCTTACTGTAAAATATTGCTATTATAAAAAAAATTTTCCTCCACACAGCCTTGTAGGGTAGGTCGGGTTGTAAGAGAGCCTTACCAATGAGGTACTTTGAGAGACTTGTGGTTTTATAATATATTGTAATTTTGATGGAGATTGACTGGATTCTACAGGAAAAAAATCCCCCCCCCCCTTGCATTGGATTTTGTGTCATACACGTTAAATACAAGTTGAATAGTGGGAGGGAGGAAATGACCCATTGCAAAATTCAGTTTGTTTCATGGTCAAGGGCATCTATTTCATTATAAATGTAGTTCCACAAAAACAAATATTATTTCTGAATCTATCATTATCTTAGTCTCTGGAAATGGACTAAACCAGCATGTGTTGGTATTAGATGCTGCCGAGCCAGCTGTCGTGCCTGGCTGCGCCGAGTCTCAGTGTCAGCAGTTCAAAGCTTGGCTGAATGGGAGGAAACTTGATAGGGCAGGGGAACCCTTTTCTAAGGGGGGGGGGGGAATAACATAGCTTTCTTGTTCCCAGAGGTTTTTTTTTTTTTTAAAAAAATGTGTTTTGGAGTTAGTCTATTTTAAAAAAAAAAAAAAACCTTTAAATTCACCTATGTGTTTTCATAAACAATGCAATTCTGGCCTTTTAACTCGGTTGGGCTGAAGGTGATTTTCAAGCAAATTGCATTTTCCTGCTTGCTTCCTTCTTGGACTTGTGGTGGGAGTCACATCAGACAATGCCTATTTGAACCAGGCTGCTGTTGCTGTGTTCTATGGTGGAAACCTCAGAATATATATCAAGACTTATGACAGGACAGAGAAAACCCTCAGAGACAGAGGACAGAAAATGGCTTTTATACTGGCAAAGCAGAGAGGCAGGATTGGAACAAATACTAGCTTTTCACGTTGTCCATTCTACTTCTGACAATATAATAATATAATGTAAGTATGTAGTATGACATAACACAATTGTGCATGAGGCAGCATGTATTTAGCTCATGCCAAAGATTACAAAAGTGTCTGAAATACTATTTTCTTGCATGCTGCTTCTCAATTATGTCGGGCTAAGCGTTTCGGTACGGCAAGAGCTAAGTCATGCCAAATTAAAGATATTGCACACTTATTAAGACATCATAGAAAGGCACAAGCATTATCAGCACATGGAAAGAATGCTAAGAGCACATATGAACAGCAAGTGGATTCTTCTCTTTCTATGAAAACCCCCTAGAGGTTCTACTCTCACAGCCCCCTTCATTAGTGGTCATGCCAAGTTGTAGCGTGGCCATCATTAGCGATCCCTGAAATCGCAGCAAATAAAAGATGTTCTTCATCTTACCCAGGAACTGTAGTATTTTTCACAACCCATATGTGAGATGAAGATAGTAGGCCTGTAATACTACTAGACAGCTAATTTCTGAGGCAGACGGTCTGAAGCACTGCAAATAAGGCAGCTTGGAGATTTCAACTTGGCTGTTCATTTTCAAATTCATTCTTAAACAGCAGGGAAAAAAAAAAGTGAATGAGCATCTCCTAAACACATTGTAAAAGACATGAATCTAAATTCTTCTGAGCTATAGTGCCCTCTGTTGGAACACATGCTGACAAAAGGATAAACTGCTTGGCCTACAATAGCAAAACAAATATTGAGATTCCAGCTTGTGAAAACCTGTTAGTCAGCCAACAAAATCTTCATCTTCATGTAAATGAATTATCATTGTTTCAAAGGCTTCACCTCCTACCCTCTCTAATACTTGTTAGCGATTGCTTAAAACAGACTTTTTCTCTCTGAGTTATTATTTTATTGTTTTTTAAAAGTTTTCCTGATGAATGTTTTTCTTCTACTGGGCAACATTTTAACAGAACAGCTTTTCCTATAAATAGGACAGTGCATGCAAGACCCAGCGCCAAGATGATGCACTCGAATTTTTGTAACCGAATGAGGTCCTGAACATGTCCAAATGAATTCAGTGGAAAGGAATGAAAATTTGGCTAGGTCTTTTAGTATCACAAGCAGGAAAAAGAGGTCACACTATGCTCGGATTCTTCAAATCCTGACACAGCAGACACTATAACCAAGAGAAGTTCTAAATATTCCCACAGAATTCCCATTTGTAGAATTCCCTGGGGATACCTCAAAGAAAAAGCAAACCACAGAGAAATTCAGGACAAGCAAGTTTTTTGCCTGACAGATAAAACAGGCAAAATATGGACTGTAACATGGCTGATAAATCTGGTTTCAAATGATCTGCAGCTTGGATGTGTTCTTCCCAAACACTGATGTTTATATTTTCTAGTTTCTTGCCATGCTGTTTAAGAAAAAAGGTGGGCTAAATAGGAGAAAAGAAATGAACTTTCTTAGCAGAAACATGAACTCCTCATTTCTGAGAAGAGCAAAGAAATATTGCAACTGAAAGATTTGCTCTCCCCACACCACTGTCCCCCAAAAAGAAAAAGAAAGCTTACAGAAGTCAGCATCTGTGATTCTCTTTGGCTCATATTCACACATTATGACTCTCCCACCCCACCCCCAAGAAAGAATACACTCAATGTGTACATATTATAAGGTTATATTTTTATCTTGGGCTTTTGCTGACACATACAAACCACTTGAGTCTTGCTTTCATGGTTTATATTGCCACCAGAAACCCTTGATAAAATACAGCCTTATATTGTACAATAGGGTATAGTTTATTTTCTCAGGATATTATATACAGTATTTTATTTATATATACAGACAACGTGTACATGCATAACAGGTTTTAATAAAGTAATTCTAACATCTGAATAACACTACATTAATGGAATAACACCACACAATAATTTTTGTTAGCAGCAAGCTTTCCCTCAAGAATGTAATAAAAACATAAAAATCAGTATTTTCATGTTATGATTTATGAATCCCACACTGAAAATTTCAGTTTCTTGTGGTTTGTAATATTTTACTCTCGCAGAGTTCTTTTTAAATAACTAGAAATTTTAGCTTCAATATCCTTTGGCTGACCGTATTTTTTTCTGGTTAGCTTTATATGTTTACTGTAGTACATAGCTTTTGATTCTTCTTATAAGCTACCATATTGTAGGACATGTTTCAACGTAAAAAAGTAAATCAAGTAAATGCTAAGCAAAAGCTGTAAGGACTACAATGAGGAAGAATTCTAAATGACAGCAAAAGGTATCTGTTATCTTTAACTAGGCTGCATAATTGTATTAAAAACATGCTGTTAAACTTCTTTATCAGCATTTATTTTTCTGCCTACATCAAGCCATGCTAAGGGTGGTCAAATATTTTTATTCGTATCTCCTAAACCATCTAAAAAGAAAAACTGTGAATAGGCAATTCAATAGCCATTTCCTTTTGAATGGCTGTTCGGGTGTGTTTCATTAATAACTGTTTACGTAAAACATCATTTCAACAGTTCAAACATCAAAGAAAACAGGGGAATCTTGGGCAGCGTGCCTGGCAGAGGTACAAGCTTTTCAATCTGGACAAATACAAATCCAGGCAGGAACAGGGGGAGGTGTGTGTGTGCGTGTGTGTGTTGAAGCTCCTGCCTTTAATTTTGCTCTCCGAATGCACGCAAAGGCTGTAGATTCCCGGTTGTCCCCTCTGTGAGCCAGATGCTTCCTTAGAGGGGCAGTTCCATCGAACATTTGCCATGTCCCTCCCACTCCCTTATCCTTGCTTTAATGGACATTAAAAATAGAACAAAACAGCACCAGAGATGGGAACAAAATACATGCACAACAGGCACAGTCCGCTGTACTCATTCTGCTGCAAAATGTAAAAACAAGAAAGGGCATACAAGCTGTATCCCCTAGGACACATTCAGCTTTTTTAATATAGTAGTGCCACCACACATTTCGCTTCGGATGTTGTATTATATTTATATGTCACTCAAATATTTACCATTTCTCTGAATTCTACTGTGTGTTTGGAAAGCTTGTTATAAGCGAAGTATCTTTGGTGATGTGCTGGGTGGTTTCACTCTGTAACAGCTGTACCTGAACTGCATCAATATGTTAACTTTTCCTTCTGAAGCTTCTCATGTGACAAAAGCCACTCTTTCAGATGACTTCCTCCCGTGTAGTTGCCAGGCTGTCCATTGCTGCAAATCACTCGGTGGCATGGTATTATAATAGGGACCTTAGAAGAAAAACATACAGAAAGACACAGAAAATAAGGCTTCTGAAAAATCCTTTCTTCCCCCACTTTCCACTAGAAATGCCATTCTTATGGTCAATATCCCTATCCCTTTCTTAGCATCAACCTTATCCTGCAGTGTTTGTGTGTGTGTGTGTGTGTGTGTGTGTGTGACTGAGCTAGACTTCAATGAAACACAAAGAAGCATTCAGAGATAGAATGCAAGGCTATTTATATATGTATCTATCTATACCTATGACCTGATTATTCTTTGTTCTGGTCTGTCCTTTTGGCCCATTCTCATGTTCAGTCTTCTAAAGGTTACAGACAGGGAGATTTGCAAAGAAGCAAAATAAATTGTGTTAGTCTTCAGTGTAAAACACATTGAATTGATATAGGTGAACCATCTAAAAAACAAAATCAAATATAGCAAAACAGAAATGACCTCCTAGAATTAATTGATAAAATGAATGTCATTGGATGTAGATAACATTGCACCCCAAAAGTCTTAAATAACTCAAATGAGGAAATTGTTAATCTTCTGATAAAAATATACACCTCATCACTAAAATTATCTTCCTGTTGGAGGAATGGAAAGTAGCCAGTGTAGCTTTCATGTTTAAAACAATGATTTGAGTCTGAAAAGAAAAAGGGGATCCAGAAATTATTTCACTTCAAGTTGGTATTGATAATTGCTGAAAAACATTATGAATATTACTATTAAAAATTACACAGATTAATAACTCCTGAGCACAAGCTGGGGTAGCTTTACTCAGTCTGCTTCTTCACCATTTGGAAGTTATTTGCAAGCACTAATAAGCATGTAGCAAAGACATCTAGAAGACATTCTGTAAGCCATATCTGGTACTTATAAGATAAAATAACTTGCTTTTAGGTAAAATAATCAGTTTGGCAAACTAGGAATTGGCAATTCCCACATTATACAAAGTAAGGAGAGAGTATGTCATAGATCAGTATAGGAGTACCGATACTGAAATTTTTAATAAAAATTGTTGGAAAGGTTATTCATGAAGGTGGCCAACTTCACTGGATGACTTTAAATGAGCTGAAGATGCTAAAAATTCAAGTAGAATGGGAGAAGCCCTCAAAACATTTCTTTAAAATGAGAGCATGGGAAAGCAATGGTAAATTATGTTCAAAGTAATTAAATAACCACATACAGATACTTATGGGATCTGAATTTGTAGGGTCCATACAGGAAGGCAATTTAAGCTCTTATGATGAATTGCTTAATTAAATCAACAACTTTGTGCAAGGCAGCAATGAAAATGGCCAATTCCATGCCAGGGATGATTAAAAATAGGCTTTTTTTTTTTTTTTTTTTTAAAAATCCATTATCATTATTCCTTTATACCAACCTAAGCTCTGACTGAATTTAGAAAGCAAGGCAAATTTCTGGTTGCATCATTTCACCAATATCCTGTATGTCTGTAAAATGTACAAAAGTAGTAACAGAAGTATTTGGACTAATATCCATATAAAGACACGATGGAAAGCGTAATGCTTTACAGTTTAGGAAATCCGAACATTTAAATCTGAAATCTAATCTTGGCTATGCCAGATGGCCTGGGGGCCTGATGGAAGCTCACATTGTTGGAATTGGCTGTTGGGGTAATTGATTCTGCCCCCTCCACCCATCATCTTGAATTATGTAGTCTTTTTATGTATATTATATAGTCTTTTTATATAGTATTATTTTTTAGGTAATTTAATATGGATATTTATTTTTACTGTTTTTACTGTTTGGTTTCGTGAGCCGCCCAGAGTCACCCTGGCGGCATATAAATTTAATAAATAAATAATAAACATGATAGAGATTTTAATGATTTTAAAAATTATGATACATACCATGAAGAAAATGGATACATTATTCCTTCCTTTGCTTTAGAATACTAGAACTTGGGGTCACAGGTAATAAAATGTGATTATAATCATTGGTTTAGATGGCCTTAATAGGATTATAAGACAATCACTGGCTGATAGTCATGGTACTTTGAGGTCTGAAAAATCTAAGATTTCACAAGGGTCTCTGTGATCTTACTGAACTTCAGAGTTATGCACATACAAACATATGTGGATTACACTTGCAAATTTCCTTTTCTTTTTTCTTTCAGAAGTTTTGGGTTTATCCTTGAATTATTTTTCTTTTCACTTTGCACTTTTTAATGTATGACTTTTATTTTACAAAAAAAAAAAAAAAAGATTGAGAGAAAGAAATAAACTGCAGCCATTCTTTAATTTGCTTACACTTTATTTGATAAGGCCTATGGTATGATATGTCAGATCATCTGCTAACAGGTGTTTATTTCCTTTTTCCATATTCCTTTCTGTGTGGTTAATATCCTAGATTCAAACTAAAATATAGTCAAAAGGAATATTTGGATATTGACTTTTTTCAACAACTCAATAATTACATACACAGTCCTTCTTAGGAATAATCTATAAAGTTAAACAGTAGAGGAGGAAATGTTTGCCTTCTCTCCTTTATAATGTCTCACATCAGAAATCAAGTATATTAACATGTAAAACTGAACCACAGTGACTATTAAGAAGTGCTGTACTAAATCAGACAAGAGGCCAGTTTGTTTCAACATCTTGTTTCCAAAAAGCTATGATTAAGCTTGAAAGTAGAATATGAGTACAACAGCCAGTTCAGGTTTGTGCTCTCCAGTGGCTGTTAGCAAGAGAGATGCTGCCTCTGATATTGGAGAAATTACATAGACTTCATGATTAACCTAACATATAGCATATAACAGATATAACAGATAACACCTAATATGACATATAGCATGGCATAACATAATCTTTTTCTCAGTCATAAACCAGCATAATCTTCATGATTAGTAGTTTTATTCTCCATGGATCTGTCTAATCCTTTAATAAAAATGTTAGTGGCCATCAATGCTTGGCATAGTAGCAAATTCCAAAGTTTTACTACACATAACACAAAGAAGCATTTCTTTTTATCTGTCCAGAAACTGCCAACCTTATATAGTATAATGAAAGATGTAGAAACCCTTTTCTCCTATTGATGTTCCTCACACCATGCCTAATTTAGTAGGGCTCTACCATATTCCCCATATACTCCATTACACTAAAAAGTAGCATGGTCCATTGCTGGAATATTTTGCTTTTTCCCAGCATCATGAACAACTTCTTGTTTTAGAAGGAACATGCTTGGAAATGGAACAGACACCCCAGAACTCTTGAATTAGTCCATTACAGAGGAAAACATGAACCTTTTGGGATGGCACAAACCTATTTTGCACACACCTATGTTTACCTATTTTCTGATCAAATAAATGATGTATGTTTTAATCTTTTCACATACGGTGGTTTCTTCAGGACCTTGATTGTGCACCTGATCTTTTTATGACCCTTTCCCAAATCTAAAATATAATTTTTAAAATGTGATCACATATTTTCCAGGTGTTGTTATATCACAGATTTAAATGGAGAGACTATGATGTTATCTATACTATTTTTAGTGTTTTGAAGAATAATCCTAAAGGGAATTTGCAAAATCAAAGGACCTTTTCTGGTCAATCACCACCATTAGAACATATTTGAAATTAAAATTTCCTGCCTCAAAGTCCATCATTGAATTTACTTTGACTGCTCCTCACCCCCCGGCTGCTGCTGCTTATTTGTAACAAACCACATTTATATTGCACAGATATTAAACTATTTCCAAGATTCACCCTACTCCCAGATCTGTTTTTTAAATGTTTTATCACATTGGCTAGTTTTAGTAACCAATCATAGCAACATGTTCAGGCAACCCTTTAAGAAAACAGAATCTGATAATCTGATATGGACATATAGAGAAAGCCTACTGAGCATCCTCTCACTCCTTGTCAGGTACCTGGAATGAGGACCAAGCAAAGGTTTCTTCATTGGTGGTCCCTGGACTACAGAACACCCTTCTTCTGAAAATATGGGTGGCCTCAACCCTCCTCACTTTTAGGAAGGAAGTAAAAGTAGTACTATTTTGCTTCCAGAGCCTAGTTGTGTCTGGACATCTATCATAGGAGTTTGTGCTGTATTGTAATGTATTGTATTCTGTTGTGTTGTTTACTTCCCTGAGTCTGTATGGATTTGGGTAGCCTATAAATGCTTTATATAAATAAATAAATATTTCAATCAAGCAAGCAGGAAGGAAGGAAGGAAGGAAGGAAGGAAGGAAGGAAGGAAGGAAGGAAGGAAGGAAGGAAGATCTCAGATGGATGCCATCTGGTTTGGTAATTCATCTGTTATGCATTTGATGATAAACATCATTTTTGGTCACTACTAGCTGCTTCTTTTTTTTCAGGCACCTTTCCTGAAAATATTAATTTAGACCAAATAATTCACTCAATTTCTTTCAACTTCCTTAACCTTTTAAATGTACATATTATATCACAGCACAAAAAACAGTCTGATTCTCATGATAGCTACTTTTCAAATCAAGTAACAGTGTAAATGTTCCTACAATCCCATAACTTATTGGTGGATTTGTTAATGAGTCTCCCTGAGTAGTCTAAATGAGTTTCATCTTGTATGGCCAAAATCTGCCTTTTGGAAGACTGCTGTATACACTTTTCCAATGAATCTACCTCTCCTGAAAATATTCTTCTTGATGTTCAGAGTGAAAATTAAATCTTTTGCAAGAAGGTCTGAAATAAATTGAGGGTAACTAAATAAAAAGTAGAATAAGGGGCATTATGCACAGATTATACAATGCTATGTGAGGTTGAAATTGTTTTCTGATACAGGCATTTCTATAGGAGCTAGAGAACATCATAGCAAACTCTTCACAAGACAGAATACTGCTATAACATTCATCATACAACCAAATTTAAAAAAAAAAGAAAGAAAGAAGAGGGCAAGCAAGCAGTCAAATTTGGGGGACATACAATAAAAATATCCCCTCATATTGTATTGTAATTGGCATCTCAAAAAATGAATTGACAGTAGTATCTCTGAATGGGTTTTGGCTGCGTTTTTAATTCTGCTTTTATTTTGTTTTGCTTGTTTTCATCTTATTTTATATTTTTTACTATGTTGTTACTTATCTTGGTTGATCTGCATGGATGGAAAGCTGGAATATAAATTAAAGAAATAAATAACAGTAACATTTTAGATGGTTCTATATTCCTTTGTCCTATTGTATAATCTGCATGACAATAGGATATAAATGAACACTGTTTTTAAAAACTGGCAAGCTAATTTACTGAACTTTATATCAATTGTTTTATCATTCATGAGGCAAGGATTCTTCCTTCAGCCCCAAAGGGTTGGGTATTCCTATTTTATTTTCTCAATCCCCAATTTGCTTTTGTATAGGTCACATTTACATGATCCATATACACTGATTTGCGGTGTATGCGCTTTTTTTTCTTATAAATTCCGGGTCAAATTGGCTGGTCAAAAAGGACTAGGGATCCAGAATATTATTCTATAAACTGCAAATCACTTAAAATACTGTCATTTTCAGGAATAATTACAAAAATCACAACAGCTGCCTTTTTAAAATCACAACTAAATGTTGAGAAATGCAGACAGCTAAGTGCAAAAGAGAGCACAGCTATAAACTTAAATCATGTACAGAAGAACATTCGCAGAGAAAAAAGGACTGCTGACCTTGAATTGTATTCATGTGTTGCAAGCTTCCCAATTCTAGTAGTATTTTTTTTTAAAAAAAACCTTTTATTGATAAATATAGCCATAACCCTAGAGATTTGGGATCTTGAAATTATAGTTCCCATTTTTTAAAAAAGGAAGGAGGGATGACCCTATTAATTACAGACCTATTAGCTTGCTTGATAATACCAGTGAGGCTACTATATTGGAAATTGAGAGGCTAGTTCAAACAGGACACTTTCCTTGCAGAGAAGCACCAGGCTTCAGAGAGGTTCACTTTACTGTATTCACATTAGGTCCTATATTACCTAACAGAGGAATTCTCTTTATGCTGGCTTTATTGTTTTAAACTGTATTTGATTCTGTCTGTAAAATTAAGGTACAGAAAAAGCTGGAAGCATCTACAAATGATTGGTCCCTGGTATTTTTAATATTAACCCTTTGTGAAAATACATGGAGAAGTAACTTTTGTGATGTATGAACTATCTAGGACATCTAACAATGGTTCTAGCAATCCAAAGAGGAGTTCAGCATGACTGCAGTTTAGTCCCAGTTTAGTTTGTTATTTATTATATATATAACTTGGTGGGCTAGTTGAAAATCTTCGTCTCCACACCCCCAACCTAAAGAAGAAATTTGTCAACACTGTATTGTATGAAAAGGATGTGGTTATTTTCTGCAGGACCCCAATGGCCCTGAGGACTCTTAGCAATTTTGCATGGAGGACAGATAGGAAATGAGAGAGACTATGGGAACCAGGCAGAGATGGAGGAGGAGGAGGAATTCAGTGGATGCAAGAAGAGACAGCCCAGATCTGGAGATGTTGGGAAGGACAATTTCAAAGAGTCGGTGCCTTAATGGACATGCTATCGGTCTGCCTGAGAACTTTTAGTTTTCAAGATTGTGTTTCACCCTGATTAGTAGTAAAGATACCTTTCTGAAATCTGTATGATTCTCACTTGAGTTTGCCTGCTACATTGGGGTTGACAAGAAATAAATAACAAAAAAAGTAAAATCTTGAATTTTACTAGGAGACTAAAGGGTAAAACATAATCTTGAAAACTGTAAAAGTTCTCAGGCAGACTTACAGCACTTGCTCAGCTAGTAGACAGACGAGCCTCTAACTGAGCAAGTGGCATGCTTTAAGTATTTGGGATTTTTTTTATTCCACGGATAGCAGGAAGGCACATGCTCTGCCCTACATGCCTTGAAGAGTACACCAGCCATTCTTAGACTTCTAAGATGAAAATTACATCCCTGATGCCCTTGTTTCAAGCAAAGGTACTGTCAGAAATGCTCAATTAGACCCTTTTTGTGATCGTAATCATTCTAATCATTAGAATGGATTCAGTCCAAAATTTTAAAATGAACATACCGGTTCCCATGTTGTGTTACAAATGCTATCTTGCATCTTGAGGCTGGTCTTGTAAAAGTAGAGATTAGAAAGTGGAAAGTTGTATTTAACAGCTGGTTATGGCTCTTCTATTTTCTTGCTGGATTAGTTTCTTTAACCTTAATCAATAGCTTCCATTCTATATGGAAGAGGTCACAGGCAATGAAACAAGCATCCTTCAATCTAACTTCCTTGAGATACGAAAAGGCTTGTACTATGTTGAAACAATGAATACAGGATACAGAGCAGCAGGTTGACATAGATATGATGACCAATCTTTTGTTTTCTGATCATTGGTATATGTAGTGGCTCTGGTAGTCTGCCTCACATAAATGCATTTTAAGCTTTCTCTTCTATAATACTGGAGGGGAACCAAAAGAAGACTCCATATTTGGAATAGCTATTTCCATCAACAGTTAAGGAAAAAGCAGTCAAAAAATATGCTGCAGACTAGTACTTGGTAGAGCAGTCATGAAGGCCTTGGAAAAGATATTCAAATGCCGTGATGTCTCAGAACTGTGCAAGCCATGGTATTCCCTGTGATGCTCTATGGAAGTGAAAGTTAGAATTTGAAGAAGCAGGATAGGAACAGTATTGATGCTTTTGAACGTTGGTGTTGGAGAAGACTCCTGAGAATATTGTGCACAGCCACCGAAATAAACCAATGGATCACTGAACAAATTAACCCAGAATCCTCACTCAAGGAACTAATGCCCAGGCTCAAATTATCCTACTTCAGACACATTATGCAAAGACCTAGCTCTCTGGAGAAGGCTCAAATGCTGGGAATGGTGGAAGGAATGAAAAGAAGAGGACAACCAGCAGCAAGGTGGATGGGCTCGGTTACAGCGGCAATGAGTGCACCGTTGGAAGATCTGAAAGATAGGCTAGGGATAGATCATCATGGAGAAAATCTATCTATGTGGATGCTAGGAATTGAAAATGATTTGATGGCAGATAATCAAACAATGTCCTTGTGAAGCCAGGAAGTTGAGTGCGTATATCTTCTTAAAATGTCCATGAAATAGGGATATTTGGGTATTTTCCCTCCTTATATTGTCATGGTGGCCAGATTTTCCTGGTCAAGTATATTTCTGTATATTATTATTGGAACTATAATTCCTCAATTACATACAAAGTGTTGTTTTTGGGCAGGAATTGACCGAACATAAGACATGGCAATAGATCAAACATAACTCAGGAGGTCCATCTATTCCATCACTGCTGTTTAATTTTAGTTCCCTGATATGTTCTAACTGCTCTTCTATACTTTGGTAAGCTCTGAAATAATACTAGGTAAATACATTATTTGGGTACCAATGCTAAAATCGAGCATTTGTGCCTGATAGCTTTAACCACCTAATACAGCATGTGAACCTATCATGTTTTACACTTTTATGTAATGCTAACCCTTAGTTATTTGTTATATTTTATAGCATACAATTGTTTTTGCTTTTTTGATTACCTCTAGCCATTTAGGGTTTTTAATTTTTTAAATTAAGTTTTATATCACTTTATTTTATATTTTATATTGTATTTTGCTCCACCATAGCTTTTATAGTCTGACCATTAATACTAACTACAATTCCTATATATAGATCTTAGTGCTATAATGTTTTATAGTTTTGTGTTTGCAATTTTAACTATTAGTCATTCCTTATACTTTATGGTCTAGGCTGCTATTACTGGAGTGGTCACAAACCCTCATATTCTTATGTTATCTTATGCTGATCAATGACCCAAATAAAGATTAATTAATTAACATTCCAAGCTTGGTAAATTAGCATTTTAAACCACTTATTTTCAACATTTAGGAACATCACATTTTTTTAAAGGAAGGTAGTAAACGTAGTTTATTATTTTATGGGAAGAAAACTGACATAGGAAAACACCCAAAAGAATGTGAGACTTTAACTTCCCACTAAACCGCCAAAAGCTCACCTTAAAAACAACAACAACAACAATTTTTTTTGAAAGTTTCAATGAAGACATCTTTCATGCCCATAACTCTGATGCTTTTCTTCATCATGACAAGGATGAGGAATGTTTTTGCAGTACAGCTCTTATGTATTTTAAACACTATTTTCTTGTCTACAAAGTTGTCCATGAAGAGGAGGGCAAAACAATCAAGACAGCAGCTGTGAGTGCATGATCAAAGCTCTGTCCCTTATTTACATGCATTATACCTATGGGTTGCATATAAAAAGGGGCAGGCTTAGGTTGTGCGGTCACCCTGTTGACTTTTTTGAGCCCCCCCCCCCCCAGGATATTCCTGCTTGTCCACCAAGTGTTACAATAGGTGGGGCATTTACAATATCACATCACTGAAGGATGTGGGGATGGGAAAGCATTGCTGCCATTATTTGGTGGTTTGCCACTGAATTTCAGTGGCACAATCTTGGGTGCATCTGGAGCTACAAAAAAGGGGCAGGGGGACATTGGCAACCTGAGGGCTGTGGTATGCTGACCCACGTGTGAACAAAGTTCCATTTGTACTTGTATAGGGGAAGAATCTTGTACCAGACATAGGATATAAAACGAGTGAACCCTTGTGTGCAGCAGAGATTTTAAAAAATGCACTACATCATCCTTGCATTATAACAGTATTGATCACCATCTCATTTTGTTTTAATTGTGGTGACAATATTTAGCCAACTTAAAAAAGAAAAAAAAAGAAATTAAATTAAATTAAATGCACTAAAATTTTATTAGAGCCCTGAGGATATTTCAGAGGAAAAACAGTGCCAACAACTTCTGCTTTAGAGCTTCAGTTGCATTTAATGCATTTTTATCAATAACTCAGCAGCTCATATTACTAGAGCTCCATTGAAATTTTCATGCTGGGAAATCTAATTCATCCAATACATGAATCCATCACTTACAATGCCTCTTTCTCAAATGCTACACAACTTCCAACCCCCTAGATTTGTCTCTAAAACAAAAACAAACACATGAAGGAGCCTTTCAATCAATAATGGAATCCCTCTGATTCTGGTACCAGCTGAATATTTTCTCCAACTTTGCTTTTGTTCTTCTGGGTTAGAGTCCCACAAGGGAAAGGGCTTGTTTTCACTCGCAGCCTCATCAATACCTAAATCCTGGTGAACAAGTGACACTGAGAAGCTGTAATCAATAGCTCCCTCTGCGTTTTTTCTTCTGGTCAAATGGTTCAGCACTACTGACAGGCCTGACACTTAGAACATGATGCTAAATCTTTATCAACAGCTAGCTAGGTGACTGGCAGAACAAGACTCAGGGTGGTCATTAACGCTCATGGCAATCTGTGAATAAACTAACTCCTCAATAATGTGTTTGTTTAGAAAAAGGTGAGGAAAAAAACTCCCTGCACACTGTATTGATTGCTTTTGAACTGCATTTAGCGATTTCAGTCTGAGGATGGGAACAAAACGTTGTACAATGCTGATGCTCTGCTTGTTAGGGGTTTTCAATTTGATACAGAGGAAAATTGACCATCCTATTATACTGGCTGATAAACTGGATAGTTACAGAAAGCTGCCAAACTGTCAGAAACAGATCAGTGAGGCCATAATAGAAACAGCGGAAACATCAAGTCGTAACACACAACAGAAATTGCACTTAGCAAAAAAATAATCTTTCGGTTTGCTCACGTCCTATTGCTTTTCCTGCCCCTGTTCTCTAATACAAGCGAATACTGTAATATGAACCAGCATGAGTTCCAGTTTATGGCTAGCCACCTAAGGAATTAATGCACAAGTAGGTTTATGTGCCTAGCACATTCCAAATCAATGCTTCACAATCTTCCCCTAAATGCACAATTTCTTCATTCAGCCTTGAATGTTTGAAACATTTTGACTGAATAACACACTTCACTTATGCTAGATCGATGTTTGTGTCAGGTTTTAGCTTGAATGATACCATAAGTATGTAGAATTGGAGAGGGAAGGGAAAACATACACAGCACCATTACCAGCAGACTATTAAAGATCCCTCATTTATAAGTCACAGAAGAGTCGTTTATGATGGTCTTGGTCTAATCAGCCCAACATTTCCCAATCCCCATGGGTCTATATGATTTCTTTTTGATCCTCCTATACTATTCTAATGAGATTTTTAATTGAACTTTATGGGTTCCCTTTGAGGACAGCAGCCCTCACCATTAATCTAAACTGCTGTAAACTATTTGAAGGGTTTTTTTTCTGCAAAAAGGTGAGCCATCTCCACCATGTCCTTGGCATAATTTAAAGCAAAGATGTTGCATTCCTCAGCTGCTGCCGGCACTTTTTCTACTTTCTCATAAAGTTGAAGGTCAGTGTATGAATTATGCGAATTAACCCAACTACAAAAGGAGACCTGTAGAATGTACACTCCAGAAATTAAGTAGGCAGGATCTGCTGAATAAAGCTCCACGCAGCTTTTATTTTAGGAAAGCAGATTAGGAATGGTTGAATTGAAATATATATATATTTTAAAAACAACAGATTTCTAGTAATATTCACGTTTCAGAATCTCAGTAAAATACGATCTTAATTTTTTAATTATTATTTAGCAAATTAAATCATACTTGGGTAACATTGGTAAAACAGTTAAATCCAGCCATTTGATATATGCTAGCTGCTGTGCATTTTGTGAATGTGGCCAGATGCTGTTTAAAAACCCAGGTATAGATTTGCTGAAAATAACTGTTCAAGGTTAATGAACTGATTCAGCAATTTTCTGTGACTGATGGGACTGTAGTGAGTACATAGGGATATCTGACATGGGACTCCTTTAACTTCACATACTGAGGACAGCTGTAGACATACAAAAGCATCAACTCAAAAACATCAACTCAAAGAAGATCTTTTCATATGTGCCCAAAAATCTACTTGATGAAAAGAATTCTATTAATATTCTTAAAGCTGTTTCTGGTAAAGGTTTTAAGGTCCACCACAAATCCACACTGAAGATAGAGGTGAAAATATTTCTACTCATTCTCCTTTCATATGCACAGCAAGATTATGGTAAGTTTAGTTCTATCATAAGAGACTGTCAGATATATAACCATGCTTTGGAGAAATCATGCAATCATGCATTTAATATAGATTAGATTCAGTGCTTGCTCCTGCCAATCTAGCAAAGCAGGAAAAGGGACGTATGCTATTCCAGTGGAGTCCCAATTCTCTGGAGCAGATTTTCTTGAGCCACAGAACAAAAGGAGAGAAGATAATTAGTAAACTTCCTCACCTCTCCATCCACCACCCCTCCACTAGCCCTCTTGGATAGAAAAGATCCTCCCATTTATAGGAAACAATTTCTGGACCCAACCCCATCATTTTCTTTTAAAATAGTGTTTTTTAAAAAAATACTTTAAAAATGTTCAGAGACCTGGTATAGTAAATAGATTCCAACATAACATATGAACTTTTCTGAATTATAACTGCTTCTGCCTTCTTTGCAATAAAGTGATGAATGTTGGATATCAATGACCCATTAGCTCTAATGCCAGTACACAGTTCGAAAGACTGTAAGGCTCAGGATTAGCTTGTGCAGAAAAATGCTCTAAGCATTGCAAAAAAAGAAAAAAAAAAAAGAAAGAAAAAATAGGAGCCTATTTTCCAGTTAAAGTGTAGCAACATTAGAACATGAAATGTCTTCTTCTTCTGACTTTTGCTCAGTACTGATTGGCATTGTTCCAGTACCTAGATAGCTTCACACTTAACAGCCTAGGTCACCATCATAAATGCCAACCAATTCTCATGCCAAGTTGAGAATCAGGAATTACAAAATAGGCAATTTCAGAACTACAGTATATCACTAATGGGGTCAATGTAGCTGAAGTCACTTAGAAGTGTATCCCCTACACTTGAAAACTAAAAGACTATGCTTGGTACAGCCTAAATTGGTGAAGCTCATCCATTTTTCAGGGAGTTTTGCCACCAGAAAACAGACATCGTGCTTCTGACACAAGAGGTGAATGAAGGTGGAACATACACACCTTTCAAAACCCAGAACCTGACATATTTAGAACCTGAGTCAAATGTGATCCTTTCAGAATCCAGATGATATTTTGCCCTTTTACACCACAGGCGCACACAGAACCAGACATATTTTTTAAGTGATAAAAAAGTGATCCTTCCAAACCTTCACAGTCCTATTATAGCCTAACAGGAAATGTTGCTTACAAAGGGAACAGTTCCTTCCATAAAATATTGCTCTTGTATTTAAAAAAAATGGAAAGGAAAAAAAAAAGAAAAAGAAAAATAATAAAAATAAAAATAAAATGAGGCACATCCATATGACTTGATGCATTAAAATAAATGCATGGCTCCCATTTCAAGTAAATGATGGGGAAATAAATCATATTAAACTGGTTTATGCATTAATGCTGATTAAAAACACTTACTGACCTTATTACTCATAGCAGAGTAGTTTTCGCAGCAGATATATTTAATCTAATGACATTTAGCCCGCAAAGCTTTCTATCTCAACCCACCATTTTCCATCAAGTTGATTTCAAAGTTGACATGGACTTACAGGATTTCTTCTCATCGCTCCTCCTACAGCCCTGGCTGCTTGGCTGTGGCCTGCCAGGCCTGCTAATTGCTTGTAAGAAACTGCCTCTCCAAATTTCACATCTCTCAGCAGGGTCCACAACACGTCTCTGGTGAATGAAGCTGAAAGGTGGGAGAGGGAATTAAAAAAAGGAAGAAGCAACACGGGTTCGGAGACATCACTTACTTTTTAAAAAAAGTGACATTTAAAGCTGGGTATACTGTGGAAGAGCAGGCTGCTTGACCAAACTGCAGGTACCTGTACTGCCTTCTTTCCCTCCCATCTGAGCCTTCTCCTCAGCGCCAGCAAGGAGAGTTGCCAATAAAGCAGCAACCTTGACACAGTTGTGGGAAGGGAAGGGAAGGGAAGGGAAGGGAAGGGGGTTTGGAGCTCTGCAGCCCCCAGCAAATAGAGAAGTGCAGCAGCCAAAGGAATGAAGAGGGAGTGGAAGGTCCACAGAAGAAAGAAGTGTAGAGACCCAGCAAGGCAAGGTACAGTATGGAAAGGGGCAAGCGCTTTAGAATTTACATGCTGGCTGCTGACAGAGAAGAAAAAAAGTAGAAGAAATCCCAGAGAGAGGAAAAAAGAGACAGGCAAGCTTTGTAAGGAGGAGACATTGATGTATAATAGTAACAGTAGAGAGCATATAGGTAATTGTAATTGTAATAGTATATAGTACAGAGGAAACACAGTAATAGTAATAGCATAGAGTATAGCAGTGCTTCTCAACCGTGGGAACTTTAAGATGTTTAGATTTCAGCTCCCAGAATTTCTCAGCCAGCATGCTGGGGAATTCTGGGAGTTGAAGTCCACACTTCTTAAAGTTGTTGCAGTTGAGAAACACTGTCCTATCCTACCAGATGTGCTGCACCAGTCTATTGTCAGTGTGACAGAATGTGGAAAGTAAAATCAAATGTGTATTGCATGCTGGCTGGGGAATTCTGGGAGTTGAAGCCCACACATCTTAAAGTTGCCAAGTCTGAAAAACACTAGTATAGAGCATAGTATAGAGGAAACATTGTAATAGTAATAGAATAGAATATAGGATATAAGTAATAGCATGTGCATACACACACAAATGTTTTACATACCACTTTTATAGAATACCTTTGTTTTGTAAAATAAAAGTCTTCCTAACCCTTATAGCAGTGTCCAAATGCATGGCTGGCTGGGGAATTCTGGGAGTTGGAGTCCACTCATCTTAAAGTGGCCAAGTTTGGACAACACTGCCTTATAGGGAGATATAAAGAAACCACTTGGTCCAGGGTCCTGTGCTCTTGTATCTCTCTTGAGTCTGGGGGTCAATCTAATTGGGTATGGTTTAAAAGAGAACCATGACATATGCACAGCAACATTTTCTCTTTTGAATTAGCACAGCAATCAGTTCTATGATTGTGTTCTATATTTAAATTCATGATGATTAAAGAGTGCATTTTGAGTAACTGATCACTATTACAAAAGCATTCAAAGCTTTGATTTTCCTATATTTTTAATTTGCTTCCAGTACAATTATCCTGTTAACACATACAATATGCTTTCCCATTAAATTGGCAAGCATAAATTGGCATACAGTCAAATTAAAAAAGAAAGAAGAGGAGAATAATGGGCAGGACCTGTTTTATAATGCTTTTCTATCTCCCAATTTCAAACTTCAGCTGGGCAGGAAGAGAGCTAGCAGGCTGGATTATTGTACCCCTCCCAGCCACTTCACATTTTAGATATCAGAAAATGTAATGGTGCTCCCCAATATATACTGCATATTTGAGTGGGTAATTCTCATTGGAAGGGAAACACTCATTCATTTGCTGTCTAGTTACCCTTGATTTTCATATTGTTGTTAATAAGGCATGGAGAGAAGCAAAAGAACCTTTGTATATTGCTGCAGACTGATAATGAGACATTCATCTATGGCGATGGAAAAATTGCCTGTGGGTGACCAGGCATGATCTGATTATAGAAAGAGAGAGGGGAATAGCGTGTTTTACCGTGTTACCATAGTTTAGAACTCTGCAAAACAGGTGTCCACCTGCTTCTTGATATAGGAGAGAGATAGGAGGAAAATTTAGATATTACAAGTATTGTGTAGGAACGGCTTTCTTGGGCGGGTTTTCCCACTCAGATGCTGCAGTGTTTGAAGTCTCCAAGTGAATATGTTGTAGAGGAAAGACCCTCGTGATTATTTTTGCCCAGAATTATTTATTTAATAGATTGGTAGGTCATTATATCTTCCTGGAAGCTTGCAGCTATAGAACATAGTCCAGAGAATTAAAACAACCACAATCAAAAAGAATAGAACCACAAATCACAACAACCTATTAATCCCCAAACACTTTCCAGAAGAGCTGCATTTTCACCGTCTTCTGGAAGGGACACAGTTTCTTGGCCATATACCCCAGAGATGTTCCAAAGGAAGGAATGCTGTAATCTTACTGATCTTCTCAGCAAAGGAGGAAGACTTATTTATTTATTTATTTATTGCTATGTGTAGGCCACATAAATCCATATGGACTCCGGGTAGTATACATTGGTTTGAAATGTAATACAATAAAAAAGAGCAATTACAGTAATAACACTTCAGTATAGCGATCACCCAAACCAAGCAGTGGACCCAAAACTTGCTGGAACAGCTCCTGCTCCCTGAAAGTGAGGAGGATTGGGGCCATCCATACTTTCGCAAGTAGAAAGGCATTCCATGCAGTAGTAGATTGAGGATTTTAGATCTGCAATAAATCATAAGCTGCTGTTCCCATAACTGATTCCTATCTTCCTCTCATTTGCTTACCACAAATTTCTTCTAGCTTTCTAATTTAAGGAGATAGGTAGGGAAAAACTCAGGCTGAATGACAGCAATATTTTCCTCTAAAGCCTTCAAGTGAAATATTTTTGGAAGATAGGAAAAAAAACACAAACTTTTATGCGCTGGTAATTAAACCAAAAAAAAAAAAAAATAGTCAGATTATATTTAGCCCAGAAAGGCATTCTCCCTTTGTTGCTAAATAAATCTACATATATTTATTCATTTTTAATAACTATAACAATTTAAATGAATAGCATAATACTCACTTCGGTGAAAAAATATCTGTTTAGCCTTTATGATAACGTTAAGCAAATTAAATATCAGCATAATCCAGGTGATACTAGGAAAGGGTCATCAAAGAAATTAACTTTGTTGTTCATTAATTTACATGGATTAAAAAGGGCAGAGAGATAGCAAATCTGCTCTAGTTCTTTTATGATATAATTTCAAACTGTACACCATTTGTGGCGCTAGGGTGATTTTGGGGTTAATCAGACTGATTTGTCCTTTTAATTGCTTTCTATTCAAAGAAAATTCATTAGATAATGTTCTCTTCAAAATTCATGAATCAATTTAACTGAAGAAACCATATTAACAGCTTTGGGTTCATTAGCACACAGAGTTGTGTTACGAGCTGATTGCTAGGAGAGTTTCCTTAGGCAGTAAGATTTTGTTGACTATAATTTTTTGGAAAGGCCTATTTGAAATCCAACTCTATATGGGGAGAATGGATTTCTCCTGTTCCATCTACAGTTCTTCCCTGACTTAGCTATGGACCATGCCTGCTTTTTTATTTTGCAAGATGAATTTTGATAATTTATTTTAGAAATTGATTTCTTATCAATTTGTTCTTTGACTTAATCTTTCCAGTCTGCATATGGTGCATACTGGGAAATGTAGACTCACACCTCTGTAGCAGCCTAAGCTCTTGACTCCTTCTTACTGCTTTGTTTCCCACTTGGCCCTTTCAGCCTTCTTAGGCAGTGATGATTCTTCCGATACAAGCAAAGCTAACTGGACACAAAACTAGCACACTTTATAACAGCTGTTGGAATAAAAACAATAGTCTCAGGTGGAAAGTCTTTGTAGTAGAACTAAGTAAGCAGTAATGTCCACTAAAAATCTGATTGAAATTGGTGCTATTTAACTTGTTTCTTGAATTTTTGCAATTAAGATAAACAGAGAGGTAGCATGCCAAATGAATAAAAGTTAAGTTAAATGAAAGCCCAGATTGATTTTTTTTTTTTAATTGAGGGAATAAATACCAAACCAGCAAGTATAGAAGAATATTCTAACAAAAAGTCCAGACATCATATATTCACTGATGATGTTGACAGTGCTTTAACATCTTTGTTAGCTCCACTGTTATGATACTTAGGTATTTCTTGGAATTATTGTACTTCTATTTCCTGTTGCCTTGTGTGAGTATACAAAACCCAACATTCTCTTTCTGAAATGTTATATAGTTATGTGGTATGGATTCTACATAGAATGTAATTAGTATATATTCCCCACAGCAAAGATTTAATACTATAATACTAAGAAGAGAAACAACAATTAAGATCCATTTTAAAATAATCTTTCCCCATGCCTCTATATTTGGAAAAAGTGAAGTTGACCGTGAAAAACTCCAAACGTTGTCTGTTAGTGGTGTTTCAGCTTCATGGAAGAATTTAATCACATTTTGGAGTATTCGGATTTTTTGCTCCGTATTTCCATTTCCATCCACCAAGAAGCATCACTGTCCCTGTACAGGGCACATGTTGTCCCCTGGGCAGCTGTCAGCAAATCCAAAGCTCTATGATTCTTGTAAAACTTAGACATAGAATAAACTTCTGCCTGTAGACTCTCTAAAAAATCAAGGGTGGCATTAAAGAGAAATTCCGAAGTAGCAGAAATTTTATGCAGAACTCATTTGATTTCTGAGACTTCTAACCCAACAATCATTACTTCAAGGAATTTATGAAATCCAGTCTTCTGAGACTCTTAGCTAGCAACTTGGCTGTGTCTATGGGCAAAATTTCCCAGTTTCAAAATTCAATCTGTGTGCGGCTCCTGGACTAGGGAAATATTTAGGTTTATCAACCAAACCTACAAATTCCTTTCTATCCCAGGATGAGGCTTTATAGGCTTTATTCCCACAAATCTAAAAGAGACCCAGTGTTTTTATACATAATGTCAAATGATCTATATGGTGTTTCTTTTCAGCGCTGCATTTCCAAGAGTTCGAATAACTTAAGGAAAATGTACAAGGAAGTTTTGAATTATGACATTCCATTTGATAACTAAGTTCTTCTATCAGGCTGCCAATTTGAGTAATATTATCTTGCAAGGGTGGATTAAGGCAATAGCTAGGGGAGGTGTGGTGGACGAGGTACCACTGGGGGGTGATGGGAGCTGCTGTGTGAACTATGCAAAGTGTGTCATTAGTCAGATGGAATTCAAGAGGTAGAATTTGTACTCAACCTTTGGGACACTCTTGCTTTTCCCACAATAAAAAGTTTCCAGGGTCCATCTTCCCTCCACTCATATTGTGAATAGCCAGATTTGTTTTTTTAGATTTTTTTATCCCACCTTTATTATTTTTATAAATAACTCAAGGCAGCAAACATACCTAATACTCCTTCCTACTCCTATT
This sequence comes from Python bivittatus, assembly GCF_059951505.1. NCBI lineage: Eukaryota > Metazoa > Chordata > Lepidosauria > Squamata > Pythonidae > Python > Python bivittatus. Next base: position 63,835,497 of record NW_028277125.1, on the reverse strand, counting down.
TTCCCCACAACAACAACCCTGTGAGGTGAGTTGGGCTGAGAGAAAGTGATTGGCCCCAAATCACCCAGCCATCTTTCATGCCTAAGGCAGGACTAGAACTCAGACTCTCCTACTTTCTAGCCTGGTGTCTTAAGCACTAGATCAAACTGGCTCAGTTTTTAAAATGTACACGCATTCAGTTGTTTCACCAGTTTTGTCCCATTGAATGCAACAACACAGACAAAAAAGGGAGAGGGATAGGAAATGTAGGTTTACATCTGCTATTCTGACCCTGTAAGGGTTGGGTTGCCAATGATTTTCAAATGGAATAATGATTGGCTCCCATGCAATAGTTCCCCGATCTCACAAAATATCATAATCAGCAGGTTCTACCTCCCAACAGAACCCTCCACCTCAATGCAAATGGTTAAATGTGTACAAACCAACAATAATTTAACATGAGCAAATTAAAAAAAAAAAAAAGAGCAAAGATAGCATAATGTTGGATCAGAAGTTTCCAAGGTTCTACGACGACAGCAAATAGTTCAGTGAAGATAAGGATGGTTAACTTGGCCATATCCAGGGAGTCCTTCTTCACTCTGGTATTGGAAGATTATCAGTTAGTCACTTGTCAGGTCAAGTGGGACTAGAGCCACTAGAGATGGGCAGCCAACAAATTTTAAAAATGAAATAAAAAAATAAAATAAAATGTTGGTTCCTCTGAAGGGCTGAATTTCCAGTAGTGCGAAGTGTATATCCAGTTGGTTGGACTCTTGCACTTTATCACAGTGTGTGTCCCCAGCAGCGCTTGATAGTATCTGGTCCACCATAGTGCCAGACAGTCCAAATCACATCAAATCTTTATTTCGGTCACAGACTAGCCAGCTAATCCTTCCTTTGGTATTCCTTTGATAAAGCCAGAATGTAGTCTCCTAGCTTTAAAGAACTGCATGGTGGGCAGTTGGAATGTGGGTCTCACCTTGGTATAGACTGAACACTTTTTGTGAACGCATGCTACATCAATCCTTCATCCAGAGTAGCTAGGCCAGTAGCTGACTGGGATTAGTGGATCCCGGCATCAGCCAACCAAATACAATTTCAGAGGGGGAGAGACCATGCTCCTATTAGAAAGTGTTTTATTTCCTATAAGAATGTATAAAAGGGCTTCTGGCCCCAAAAGGCCAGTATCTATAGTGATTTAGCCAAATGTCCTGGTTCCATCATTCTAAGTGGAACTCTGGCGGTGATAAAGGGTGTGAAACTGAGACTTGTGCCTAGGACTTTGCGAACAGTCTTGGTTATCTGGCTAGTGAAATGAGTATCCATATCATAATCCAATGACAGATGTACATCCTTGCTAGGAATAAAATCAGTTAAAACCCTTTTGACCACCATGGCATTAACATGGTAGCATCAACATGATAGCAAGGATAGGCCTTCGTCCACCCTGAAAAGATATAAACCAGAATAATCAAATGACAAAACCCACTTTTTGTAGGAAGCTTTGAAAAAACCATCTGTACAATTTGAAAAAGATTTGATCTGTAAGATTTGTGCCCGAGGCCTGATCAAGGAAGAATGGGCTACCAAGGGGCCACTTTGTGTAATTAACAAGTGGAGCAGGAAAAGCACAGGCACTGAGCTTCTTTGTGAATGAAAGGAACATACCAAACTGACAGAATGGAATGTCCCACCTGCCTTTTTTCACATGCGTTACTCCATGTATTAAGTGAAACAGCTGCTTTATTAATTTCTGAGGGGCTACCAACGTCTGTCCAGGTGTTGTCAGATAACTTGAGAGTCCATTGCACATCCTGCTTACCTCTAGTGATGGTGCTTGTGCACATGGGGTCCTTCTTGTAGAAGCTTGAATTCCTCCAAGGAAGGTAGGCTTCAGGCAGATCATTGGACTAAAAGGCAACCTGTATTAGTGCAGCTGGTGGGTCCCAGAATGTTTCAGAATGTTGATTCCTACTAAATACTTGAGAATCATCCAAGCTATATGTTTTATGTCAAATGATAGCTACTTTAGAAGGAAAGAGCTTGAAGCGAGGCCTGGATTAAAGAAAAGTGAGATGTTGAAGGTCCCACATATGTTAAGGAGAGTCCTTTCTTCCAAAGGGCATCACTCCTTGCTACCTGCATCTGAGATACTGATTCATCCCATTCATGCACAAAGGAGGGGAGGCACTGTCAGTCCTTCAGGTAGACCATATTGGAAACCAGTGCCATGCAGGTCTATACTACTTTTACTGTAAAGCTACATTAACAGAGTCTTCCAAGTCTGAATGTACTTTCCCCCTTCTTCCCTTTATCTTCATGTGAATTAAGGAGGGACTTGTCTGAGACGTTTACTCATATTACATTCTTGCCTTGGACTCAAGTCCGCTTTATCTGACCATTGCGCCTTGGTAGCAGCTTTTCCTCCAGTCCCTCAAGGCCATTCCCTCTTCCCTCTACAGGTACCCAAGGTGTCACTTGCTGTGACCAGCCACTAGAGACTTCAACTCTTCCCTCCTGTGTCAGAATATACAAGGCTTCACTCGCTGAGACCCACACCTAATACATCCACTTATCATATCCCGAAACACAAAAAATCACAATTTTACTAATCCATACATGAATAGAAAGTACCTAATATTAAATGCAGAGGCAATATCACTTCTGTGTTCCCAGTCATCTCACTGCTGATATCATTTTGTAGGAGAATTTCCCAAGAGTTTGCCTAGGACTGGAGACCAGCACACAAATCCACTGAAGTGCACCCTAGTTTATTGTGGTATCAGAGGTGAAAAACAAGGCTGCAATCCTTTTTGTAGATTTGATATACCTTTAATCAGTACAGTAAATGTTTGATTAGGTTATGGCATATGCATGTTAATGAGAGTAATGGGGATACAGTGGCTTTTTGAGTTGAACAAAGGGGACTAAGAATGTGTCTGTTAAGATGTTTTCCCTAGGTGTATCAAATGCCCTTGCTTCACAGCCTTTTACTATCCCTTAATATTTGAATCAGCATTCCTTTGTGTCTAAATATTATATGGCTGAGCTGACAGTTTATTTTCCCTGAGAAAATGTATTTGGGGAACGGATCTTCTGCTTGGCTAATTTGGTGCAATATTTTCTCCTTCACCCTCTAAATGTGTTTGACTTCAATTCCCATAATTCTCAGTTATGGCCATGTTGGCTGGGGAAGAAATCAGGCTGGGGACAGCTAATTTATGAGAGATAGATGAATTGATATTTTCATTATACTATATTGATATTAAAAATATCCAAAAATGAAAATACCATGTTTGGGACTTTTAGGAAAATGAATTTTAAAAAATTGAGCAGTCAATATTGTAATACTGTGTGCATATATTTATGGTTTGGCCTAACCTTGTGCTGAAATCTAGCTGTCAAGTTTTAAAAAGGACTTAAAGAAAAAAGAACTGCAAGAATGTTGTTTTGCTAGCACTTAAAGATTTGAAATATCTCTATATGATTAGTTACCTTCTGATCATAGGCTCTTAGAATGTAAGGATTGGAAGGGACCTTCAAGATCATCTAATCCAACCCCCTACCAAATTTAGGAATAAACTGTTAACAGCATCTCTGACAGATGGCCACCCATCTTCTGTTTAAGCCCCTCCACTGTTGAACATCTCTTAGTGTTAGGAAATTCTTCCTGATGTCCACTCAAAATCTGCTTCCTTGTAATTTAAACCCATTGTGCCTTATCTTCTGGAAAAATACTGAAAAAGTCTAACCTGTCTTCTACATGATAATCCTTCAGATACTTGAAGTTAATTATTGTCCCTCTATTAGGTCTAATTGGATCAAGTTGCCCTTTGGGGAGAAGCCCAAAGAAGGTCAAAGAATTCTGCCCATTCTCTCTTTTTTTTTTTAACCAATGAATCATCTTCTCTGAGCAGTAGGCCTACTCTTATTTTCCTTTCTCTTACTACTGATATAGCCAAAAAAGTTTTTGAGCCTAAGTTCCTTTTGTCTTAATCAATCCCTTATTTATCTTAAAATTATGTCTTCCCTTCAGATTTAATCAAAGTTTGGGAAACCATAGAAGCTCCAGAATACAAGAGTAATGATTTTACAGTAAAAACGGAGCCTTAGCTATTTCACAACAAAGCAAATATAAGAACCTGTACTGTATTCCAGTACCAACAACTGTACCCCTATTTTTGTCCTCTCGTGTTTATTTTAAAACATTTTCTTTTCCATCAAATTGAATGAGCAATCATAAAAAGAGGAATATATTTTTTTTCTCTACACAGAAACAATATATTGGAACAGTATGTATATCACTGTTCCATTTTCAGAAAAGGACAGGCTAAAGACTGAACATTTTCAGAAAGGCAACCCAATAGATCAAAGGTTTAGAGTACGTGCCACAAATACTTGACAGAATTACTATTTCCTTGTATACAGTGCTACCCCAAGATTAAAACACAAACAAAAACAGAAAGATCACAAAGAGTGAATATACTCAAGGAAGAGCTAAATGCAAGCCTGATCTATTTTAAGCGGGTTTAATATGTGGAACATGCTGTGTTGGGAAATTCTGAAAACAGAACAGTGGGAGCTCATGTAGAGTTAATAAGCAGTTGCCATTCCATAATAAGAGCCTGCCTAGCTGGAACTGTAGCTTCTGTAGAGATCTTCAACTGGAGCAAAATTTGACTCCATCACTAACTCTAATGTATCTGATTCTGAACTTTTTTTACAAGCTTTAAAGATCAGTATTAAACTTCTATGCTCAGGTATCCAAGCAGTAACTCTTCCAGGATCAAATTATTTGCCCGGTGACATACAGTAGAGCAGTGTTGTCCAAACTTGGCCACTTTAAGATGAGTGGACTTCAACTCCCAGAAATTTTGGACAACACTGCAGTAGAGGGCTACAAGGTAAAGAAACTTTTCAGTAGTTAATCTCAGCTTGGAGCAAGGCCCCAGAAAGGCCCCTATTCTAATGTCTTTTCGGCATGAGATGAAATTCTTTTTATATTTTCCAAGAGCTTTAAAATGATGCTTTTGATATTGATATTGTTTCATTGTGCATCTATAGCCCTCGGATCTCTGTTTTAATGGTTCTGACTTCCTGTATTGTATTCATTATTAGACAAAATAAAGTAGATTCTTTTTTATTTATTTTCATAAATGAAGTGTTACTAATGACTTGAGGCTGCATTTAAAAACACACTTACTCAGCTGGGTTTATTTCTGAGTACATATGCAGAAAATTGTGAACGAGATCCACATCTTTTCTGTCTCCATCCTGCCTTATTCAACCTTTCTGCTTAAACCCCCTGCTCCCCAAAGCCTAGCATGATGCACATACTAAAAACTATTGTAACATGGAACTGCTACAGAAAACAATAGCATTTTCTAAAATAATTGCTAGAAAGAAAAGCAAGAAACTTACTGCATAGAAGAATGGCCAGTTTTGGATAGAATGATATATAAGACTGCACATGTCAGAATTTCTTTAAACAAGTATTTGTCAAATAGATTGTTCACCTGTAATAGATCCACATACCAATCATTTGTTTCTCACCTAAGACATTTACATGACAGCTCAAAATAATACTGTACGTTTCAATCATATGCAGATCAGTTTATAAGTGATATCTGAAACATTAATTTTACCTTGCAGGGAGCGAATGCATTAATTAGCTTAAAGCAAGTAGTTCGGTATTGTGTCAAATAGTTTTATTATTAAACTCTCTGCTTGTTTCTATAAATATAATCTGTTCCAAATGAAATGAACCTTTTTCAGTTTTCCATGTGGCCTCAAGCTTTAGATGTTGATAAATCCATTGGAAAATCATGCCTTGATACCCACATTTCTTACTTATAATACCTTATAGTATTCTAAGCCTTAAGATATAGGCCCATTAAGAATTAAAAGTGATCCAACGAGGAGCAAAGATTAATTATAAATAGTTCAAAATAAGGGACCCTGCAAGTACATAAAGCTGAAAGGAAGTAGTTATCTACAGTTTTGTCACTTTTGCCAAATGATTGGTGGGTGGATCTGTTTCAATTATTACAGCTATGCTGGGATATTTTCATTGTTCAGTGTACTGAGCTACTAGAGAGATGCAAGTTCAGATCCACTCTCAGCCATGTTTTAGTGAAGATAAAATGGTGATATCAAAGTAATTATAATATTCCTTAGGGGGTGGGGTTATTCTCCCTTTTGAAACATTATGTTTAATCAGTTGCTATCTTTGACAGAATCTGAAGTTGGCTGGATCTGTGGGACGTTTTACAGAACAATGCAAGTAGCTAATTCACCCTTTCTGTTCATCAGTGCAACTTACAAGCTCATACTACTACAAGATTTAAAATCAAAACGTGTGTGTTAATCAGTTCATCATTAAGAATCTCTGTGCCACTCCAGCAACTGTTTTGTGAATGGCTGTTATCAAAAGAGTTATCACCATCTACATATTTCTCTAATCTTAATGTTCAGAAGTCTCACCCCTCCCCTGAAACCAAAGGTGTGTGTTATCCTAGCTTGGGGTAACACTGTTTGCATTCAAGGTATTCCATGAAAGCTTATGCTGAAATAAAGTTGTTAATCTTTACCTTTATCCTTTTGCTGCAATAGACAAATAAGAGTCGCCTTAACTGCTTTTGCTGCAACAAATCTTTCTTTTTTTTGCAATAATAGACTAAAATTGTTACCTCTCTGAAAGCTGCAAACTGTTCCCCCCCCCCCATATTCCCTCCAGGCAGAACACTGGGTCTCAGAACCCACCCTGCAGATAAATTGCCTGTTAAGGAAACATCCCTAGTCATTTTCCTGCCTCTGACAGAAATATCAATTGATCATCTTGAGCATTAACAAGTCATCAAGCAAATAAAAGACGGTCACTTGACAGCCATTACACTATTATGTTTATAGCTGAAAGGGTAGCCCACACAAAGTAGAATTGGAGGGTGCTATGTTGCTTCGTCTGCTTTCGTATTTAAAGAAATGAGTTCCTTGGCGTCCAAGATGTTTTTGGAGATGCTACTTGAATCCCAGCTATGCAGGTTCAATGGAGCCAAACGGCTATCAAAATGGCAGAAGGACAAATGCAGCAGCAGCAGCAGCAGCAGCAGCAGCAGCAGCAGCAGCAGCAGCAGCATCTTAATTTGTATTTAGGAAAAGTTTGTCTTACTGTGGCCAGTATATGTGGGAATTGTTTTTAGTGGATTAGTCCAGAGAGGATTCAGTCTCTGTGGACTTTGGTATCTTAACATGAGAGGATTAATGTAGAAACTAGAAAAAATATAACTTTTTACAGTGTGGTACATTCCATGTGGATATACAGATAAAAAGAACCTGTTCATAGTAACTCACTCTATCCTAATTTGGCATTATAAACTGGCGCAATCCACTGGAAGGGAAAATGCTTCTTGTTCACTGTTCCAAGCTCTTCAAGGAAAGAGAGGGATGGACTAGAGACCAAGGTCAACACCTTTTCACTGCTTGGTAGGAAATACAAACTCCTGCATAAGAAATGAGGGGACTACATAAGCCTATGATAGATCAAGTGCTAAGGACCCACCCACTTTAGGGTGGGTCAAGGATCTTTTTTTCTCTATGGAGATCTTTCTGCAGACCAATTCTTCACCCACTATAGGTTACCACAACAAATGAGATTATATTAACAAATATAGTTATAGCTCTTAGAGAAGATCCTGAAAGCTGGTGACCTTGGGCCAGTCACTCTCTCTCAACCCAATCCACCTCACAGGTTTATTGGTATGGGGAAAATTGGGCAGCCTTATAAATATGGTGTATGCATAAATAAACAAAATAAACCATGGTTTAACATCCTAGGTTATTCTAAAAGGTAGCTAAAAACTTGACTTATTTTCACCATTTGTAAAGAGGGAAATAAAATGCTCTGAAACTCATTCATGTATCAATTTATTAAACTGATTGTTCAAGCACAGCCATGATTATCGTGCTATTATGTAGGTACTGCCCTCTTATTTCAGGATAATTCTGTGATATAGGTCAATTTCAGAATGGGACATACTGAAAGGTACTAATGTGGCAAAGCTGGGACTTCACTCCAGCCAGGCCTAGCTCTTCCACAGCCTATTCCTCTACAGCAGCAAAGTGTTTAAAGACATAATCTAGTGCAGAGTTTTACTGTAATGGCAGGAACACTGGGTTTTAGATCCTGACCAAATTCTGTGAGCAATGGTGAAGAGTAAAGGAATGACCTGGTGTTCTATATAAACTATAAACTTCTCACAGAAGAAACTGCTCTACAAAAGGGACTGAAGTGACCTTTCAACCACAATCACATCTATAGTATCTTTGTGAGAGGAGTATCAACAGAATGACGTAAGGACAAACAATAATAATTTAAAATACCCTAGAGTGTACCAATACATACTTCTTGACACATTATTCTGATTTCTAATGATAGAACAGAACAGTAGATTAAGAGATTAGAGCAAGTTGTATTTGAGATTTTGGCTGCAGCATACAGAATCAGCTGCTTCTGAAATACCACCCTTCATCATATCACCCTTCATCATATAACCCTTTTGAAACATCACCCTTTATCATCAGACTCACAAAGAACATAATAGAAACAATCAGGTTAAATCAAGAAAAGTACAACATTCTTCCAAAGACACACTGTACTCCACAGTAAGGTTACTATGATAAGGAGAAATGGCTGACCCAAAATCTTGTTATAACTGCAAAGAACAGTTTATGACTGGAGCTTATAGGACAGATGAGGCTTAGCATGGTGACCTCTTCATTTTGGTAAAGAAATTGGAAGTGGACAACATGATCACTGCTCTTTCCCTCTCCTGGACTAGATTCCACAAAACAGAATGTCCATGTTCCAACAGACATCCACATTTCACAGATGTTCTTCTAACACAGCACTCTATTACATGAGAGTGAGCATGTAATCAACCTCAAGCTGGTACTTTCCAGATGTACTGCTGAGAAATCTGGAAGTTGTAACTCTAACCCTGTTCGTGGGCACCAAATTAGGAGAAACTAGTTTAGGACCTTGCATGTTTCCTATACTGTACTGATCAGTAAACCATGATCAATATCAGCCCATAGCAATCCTGCTATCTCTTCAAAACTGGCAAAGTTCACTACACATAATCCTTACAGCTATTGAAACTAGGTGATAAGTGCCCCTGTATCCCCCCTTATTTTCTACCATTTTTTAAAAATTAGCCTCAGTGATATATTTTGAATAGACAATCCAGCACAATATATTTATAATGTATGAAAACCCTTGAAAATGTATAGAATCTATGGACTCATAGCCTTCCAGATGTCCAGGTTTTCATGTACTATTTTATGACCAAGAAGGGTTCTATTTATGTATGAATTCACCGCAGTTACCTAGTGGCTAAAACTTTCTTCCATAATAACATTCTTGATCCTTGGGGCATCTGTTTCCCTTATTACATGGACCAATGCTAGGGATTGTGAAGGGTCTGTCATTTTCTCACGGAAATGTTCCAGATAACTTTTGCAAACACAGATACTATCTCTAGATAAATGGCCATTTTTTGAATTATGCTCCAATCTAGGGAACAAATATAGGAATCAGGAGGCTGCTGAGGATATTTCAATTACAGATATATAGTCTAATAGAAAATTCTTGCATCATGGCTCAGGTGGGAATAAATAAAATAAAACATCAAATGACAATTTCTTTCAAGCTGTTCCATTCACCAGAGCATGGTTTTCTCCTATCATATGCTAAGATACCGATAGAAACTATATGAAGGCTTCTATAACCTCTTTTCTTTTGCATTATTTTCTTTCATTCCTCTTCCCCTTGGCAAGTTTTGTTGCCTCCTTAACTCTAGCTCAGGCTGTGTTCCTGCTGCTTCTAACATTGTAGATAAATCTGCCTGACAGTGAATGCTACTGAGAGGCAAAAGTCCATTCTTTTTTTAAAAGGAAACAACAGATATTTTAGCCTCTCAAAAGTTATGCATAGAGATGAAATCCAAATTTGTATTGTATTCAGGTCTCTGATCAGAATATCATAAAAAGGATTAATAATATATTCAGTTGAGGGCCTTAAAAACAAGCAAGATTACTACTTTTGAGGAGTAATTTAACAATTATGCCCATCAACATCTACTAAGTAGCCATTTTCATTGGGATAATGACTTCTTCCCGAGGCAGAAGATGCAGAATTGCAATCTTTTTCTCTAATTGTGTCCAAATTAGCCCTCATTTAGTTATTTATATAATTTAACTGACCACCTGAAACCAACTGGCTTACAGGATTTCCATAGTAAACATGGAATACCGAGTCAGACTAAAGTGATTTAAAATAGCAAATAGGGGCAAAAGACTAAAATTATAGAATTATTGAAAATAGCACCGTTGTGTACAATTAATCCGCAAAGGCCACATTTTCTGGAAGGTGATGAGAGTAGGGGCCATCTGTGCTTCAGTGGGAAAGCTATTCCAGAGGAGAGGACTGCTACAGAGTATGCCCACCATCAGGAAACCTCCAACTGTATCTTCTGGTGGATGGGGATCCTTAGGAAGCACTCACTGGTTATCCAGGTAGGACAGGAAAAAGCTACTGAGGAAACAGTTTTAGGAAACAGTTCTATCATCATTCCCAGAATAACACTTTGCAATGCTATTTCCTTTTTCAATAAGCACTATTCATTATGGTAACAATAGGGATGGTCAGATTTTTATTGTTGTTAGTTAGGAAGTTCCTTCTGACTCTTCAGGATCTGACAGACATCATTTTGCCAGGATTGTTTGTTATCAACTGTTTCCTTGAGTTCTTATAAATTCAACCTTTTGTCATCTTGGGTCCTTCCAACTGTTTTATAGTTTCTACAATCCCTCCCCATTGACTCTGCTGGCTCAAGATGAAGGCAACTTGATATCCAAAATATCAGCAAGGTATCAGGCTGCCTACCACTGAGTATTCATATTTAAAATGTTTCTAACATATACCATGCTGGTTTAATTTTTTTTTAAAGAAAACAACTGTGTAAAAAGCAACATTCTGGCCTGAAATGCTGTCTTTTTGTTTTCACTCCTGCAGGAGCATAATAAATGATCATAGTATTATTGCTAACCACATAACTCAAACTCATTGTTTTCTAAATTTCATACATTAAGAAAATTTCAGTTGGCAGGTGATGTAAAGAGTTAATGTCACATCTTTTTCATTTAAGGAATATAGAAGCCTAGTTAGGCTAAGCATTATTTCACTCTCATGAATACAAATGTTCTTGACAATCTCAGTCTAGTTTTCAGTGCATAGGAATTCCTCACCTCATACTGCTAGGACATATTGTAGTGTTAGCTCTTAAGAATGAATAGTTTTTGTCCTATTGAGGTAACAAGAAATGATAAACTCAACAGCTGAATTCCATTTCCAGCCCGCTAGAACCTGTCAAAGGATCAATTTCAATTCTGCATTTCAATGAAATTGACAATTTGCAAATAAAAGTTTCCCGATTCTGGCCAGCTTTTAAAATTCATAAATTTTAAATATTTTCATGAAAACAACAGTACTTCCCATTCAGTTTTACACAGGAATGCCCAACAGCATTCAAAAGTGTCAACTTTGGTTGACATAACTGTCACTTAAAGAAAAGCAACATAGCCAAAGAAATATTCAGTGGTTTCTAATAGCATAGCGTCTGAAGTTAAATGTTCTAGCAAAATAACTATAAAGAAAATTGGGCATTGCGTATATTTCTAGCTTAGAATCTGCATTCATTGTCATCGTTCTCTATTTGGGATATATCATTCTCCTCCACCCCATTAGCATGGCCTCAATCCTTAACAGATGTACAAAGACAATATTCGTGAAATAGCCAACTCAACAGCAAGAACTGAACAAACTTGTTTTGCACATTTGCAGACTCACTGAACCTCATGTCTCCTCCAGGGCATAACCTTGTTATCAAAACAATAAAAAGCTAGAAAAAAAATCTGATTTGAAATGACACAACTTTATCAATTCATGCGCAGCAGTGTTCAGACACTGATGTCCCTTCACCGTGCCCAGATTGCAAATGACAGTTAGGACAGCATCAAGTCACACCTTTTCTTTTGTGCCTTTAAACACAACAAAAGGGTGCAAAGGGAGGATGCCCAATACATATTTTATGCCCCAGCACATTACACTAAATATACTAACAGCCATTAAAAATACATTAAGGAACCATCATTCTCTACATAAACATGGTCAGTAACCTGAAGTGCTATGGATGTACAGTCTGCTGCAAAACATATTGCTATTGCCTTGTTGGCCTCTCTGAGGCTGAAAAAGCTGAGCAGAAATTGTGTCAGCTTGATTAGCAAACATATCACGCCTCCCCTGCTTCTAAAAATATGTTCCTCCTAAACTAGGACTGTGCCCCATAGTCACTCTGAACTGCACGAAGAGGAGCCATATAATCAACATAATTTGACTTAACTTCAGGGAATATTTACAAAATCTAAGGGGGATACATTTGATTGATATCTACCCATGTGACTTATTAGGCTTTGTCTAAAAAAGCCCCAAGGTACTGTTAAATAATTTTTCATTGATAATCATGCTGTCTCTGCTATCAGCTAACTTTTGAAGACCAACCCGACAGAGAGGCGCTAAGCCCCTTAATTTCTTAATAAATTATTCTTTACCATAGGATGGGGATTATACCTTGTAGAAGGCATATCATTACTGACAGAGCTGTCAGAAGGACAGGTGAAAGGAAAACTGGCAAGCTTTAATTTCTCTGCTGAGAAATAAGGGGTTCTTTGGGGATTAATCTCAGTATCAACATTGAGCCTTTGCCTCAGGGCAGCTGAGAAATTCAAAAGAAGTTGTGACTGAATTTTGAGTGATGGAATCTAGCTTGAATTGCGCAGCTGACTTTGGTTTCTCACCTATTCAAATGAGAAAGATGTGGTTCAAGAGGAGGAAGCAGCATGTGGAAGGAGGAGCAGCAATTAATTAGCTCTAGTTAATGTGAATTAGATGCAGAAAGCGCAGAGGCAGACCCATTAATGAGGAACTCTTTTTCAAGCACTTCTTGGCACCTTAAACCCGGCATTTCTACTCTGCGTCATTTATTATCCGGATATTAAACTGGTTCACGATTATGGATTATCATTACACATTTGAATTTTACATTCATGAAGAGTAGTTGTAGTTCAGCAACACCCAAGCCTCTTCCATAAAGTTTGAGACAAGCGCTATGCCTATGCCAGAAGTAATGTATACTTTGGAAAAAGTTGTATTTCATATCGCAAATGAGCTTTTTTTAAACATATTCATAAAGCTCTCAAATCATTATATATTAGGTCCTAAAAACCCAACAGCACAGTAGAATGCTGTTGGAGATGACTGTGAAAGAGGAATTATGAGCTCTAAAATAACAAGACAACAATTCTGGGAGTCCTCACTAGACAGAAGTAGTTTATTTTTCTGGTTCTGCATTAAAGCCTTCCACTTTGGGCTCTTTGTCTTTTTAAAATGCTACAGCCGAAACAAAATATTGCTTCTGTTTGGCTTTTTTATGCAGAGACCCATAAATGTAACAACAACTTGCACTGATTTTACTCTTCCTTAAAAATATATTATTTGAATAGATACGCCCTTCTCTTATTGTTCGAAAGCAAAGGTCCTGCTCTGTTGTGATAGAACTCAGTGCTAAAAGTACTGAAACAATTAAATTTATTATAATAGATGAGAGTTCTTTAAAGCTTTGTCATTGTTTTTGTTTTGTAATATGTTTTGGTAAAAGTTTATGCAAAACAATTATTGTAACACTTGGGAGAGTGAAAAAAAACAGGCATTACTGTTAATTCAATCTTTTTTTAAAAAAAAGTACAATGATCTCTTATATACTCTACAGACCTTTCAAAATCTGAATACTTAAAAGATAAATTTTGCAAATTAAAATCTAAAGGGTCTAGCATCATCCCACCAATCAATTTCCTGTATCTTGCTATATGTAACTCCATCTCCTGCTGAATGCTCTGCGAAGAAAATAAATAAATAAAGGTTCCTGTTGTAGTTGTTCTTCGTAGTTTGTAGTTGTGACAGCAAGTGGGTATCTCACAACCTCAATAAAAAATTAGCACAACTGTTTACTAAGAGAAGCTCCTAAAAATATTGAGGTGCATATCAGTCAATAATGCTTCCTCCTGACATCTGCCAATATTTCCTGGTTTTGACTACTCATATCGGACTTGTAAGGACCCTCCAAATGCCCTTCACCCTGATGTCTCTAGATTAACTTATTGTAATTGTTTTGCAAGAATTATTGAAAAATAAACTCTCAGATCTTGAGTAGCAATGTAGCCCAGAATTCCTGAGTTTAAAGTGGAGGAGGAAATGTAGATGTTGAGTGTAATTTCATCCAAGGAATATAGATTCAAAATGTGCCCACAGATCGTTATCCATGAATAATAACTTACTGCGGGATAAACTCCTGGTCTTTTTTGAGCAAGATTGTATGGGAACAGTGTTGCCTCTACCCCATCTTGGCAGTGCCCATGGCTTTTTGTGAATTAAACAGCAGATATAAATATGTGCTTTTGCTCTTTGGCTAATCATAAAAATTTGATGCAGTTTGATCGTGGTGTTTAAACACACGTGGAAGATCCTGTACCAAGACTGAAAATCAACAGTAGTTGGAGGAAATGGAAGTAAAAAAGTCATTGTTGTGTAAGTCAACTCATATATGAATCAGTGGGCAGAGTCAATGTTCCTGGACGTCCAGCACTCATTCACTGGAAAATATGGCTCACCAGCTCCATAATTTTTCTTTCATTGAATTAGGAACAAGTCTATTTTTTTTTTAATAATAACTGTATTAATTTTTTTAAAAGAACAGTAAAAACTAACCAAAACTAATATTAAGAAATAAAATAAGAAAAAAAGAAGGAATTGAAAAGAAGATCGTAAAAAGCAAAAGTGCAGAAAAGAAGAGAGAGAAACAAAAACTACAAAAAAAATCCCCCCCTTTCTTCCCCCTTCCCCCCCCCAGATCTCTATAAATACCCACAAAAGGGTCACATCACCCTGGGCACAGAGAGAACTGCTCCTGTCTGTGCTCCTGCACTCTGACAATGCCGGTTACAGGTGCTGGCGAAACGTTAGGAAACAAAACCTCCAGAACACGGCTACACAGCCCGGAAGACCCACACCAGCCATCATATGCTGGCCATGAAAGCCTTCGACAATACACTACAAAAAAGAATTGACTTCCACCCCGCCCCACAAGAGATTTAAGTAACATTAAACTCTTACTCTAAATTTACAACATAACTTCCATTATTTCTATTAACCCATATTATTTCTAATCATCAGACCCATATAATATAATTTCATTTTTCTATGTCCTGCAAAAGTAAAAAAAAATAAAAATTAACACTAACATTACACAATGTCTTATCTTGAGCCAAAACCATTAATTTTACCATCCTAGCCAATGCCATCGATCTCACAAACCATTCTTCCACTATAGACAACAGCTTATCTTTCCACCCCTATGCATTTAAAAACCTTGCTGCTGTTATCATATATAAAAATAAAACTATAAATAATGTCATATCTTCCATCTTTATGCATATAAAATCCTTACTACTTTTGTCATATGAACAGAAATTCCATAAATTCAGTAACAAATATATTTTAATGTTAGTTAACTTCATACCAAGATTCTTAAAACACTGTCATTCAGTCCTGGTCACAAAAACAAATCCCATTAATAACTACCAAGAACCTCAGGGTATATGTTAACCATAGTCCAATAAATTCACTTTGTAAACCTTCTGTTTATTTTTAAAAAGCTTAAACTTTCATCCTTTCATATAATGTCCCCATCTTCTCCTTGTTTTCCCCCAGAAACATCTCCAGTAGTTTCTCTTTGTCTCTTCCCAGGAACAGCCTCACCAATACAATACATTCCTTTTGCAAATCCAAGATAAAAAATATTTTCAAATCGTTCTTCTTCATTATTTATATGTCCTCTTTGAACATTGTGACATCAGTTGATTCCATTTGTAATTCCATTTTGGCATCTTTTTCCATATCATCCTTTTGCCATCTTAAGTCCATGTTTAAATCCATAACTTCCGTATTCATACCACCTTCATAGTCCAACATTTTTTTAAACTATTCCACATTTGGTTCAGTCTCCACCTCTTTTTCAAAGTAATCATCTTACTTTCCTCTATCTTTTTTTTTCAAGGGACTTAAATTTAGCTCCTAGTTCATCAAACATTGACTGGAGTAAGCTTAAAGGAGTTATTTTATCGTCTAATGGTTGCTCCAAAGGACTTCTTTTAGCCATTTCTTCTTTTTTTTTTCTGTTTAGACAAGTAAAATGTATAGCCAGCTATAATTAATTACAATGAAAGTAAACTGAAGTTCATGCCCTCGAGTGCTTTCAAGCTGGAATTACAGGCACACATTTTTGTTTCAGTGGAATCACACAGGAATGAAGTTACAGTCTACTTCTGTTTTAAAAGCCCCACCAATCAGCAGGCAGAACTGAACAAAACAAAAAACTTTCCCGTAAAAAAAGGGAAACCTCGTTGCTGCAAATGGAGTTGCATAAAAAATAAACTTTTAACAGATAAATCTTCCTTTTTCATTGTAAGTAAATGTTAAGTTTCTTTTAAATCCCACTTTTCCTCCAGTTTTTTTGTGAATTAATCAGCTTGATTTAAAACTCTATTTCTTCATTTAAAAATATAGTCCCAAAAATAAGGATAAGCCCCAAAAGATTTACTGATATGTAGTGAAGGAAGATCTCTCTTCAGCTGAAAAATAGTTATAATCCAAGGTGTTTAAGAAATGAGAATCGGTCGGCTCTAGTGTCTGTTAAAGGCTGCACTGCAGCATTGGACGAAGATGGATCCCCCGCGTCCCAGCCACTTGACTGGAAAGCTATTCACAGAAGCTTCTGTCTCCGTGATTAGCATTCAAGGAATGGCTGTCTGGAGACCACATGGGTTGATTTCCTTGCTTCCTCCTTAATCTGGAGCAAGTTGGGTGGCCAGCGCTTGCTGCCAGCCATCAATCCAGCTGCGGTGTCGTCTCCCCACTGATGGAGAGATGTTTAAGCCACCATGTTCTCACCGAAAGCCTAAACAAGTCTATTTTTGAGAGCTATTTTATTGAATTTTTCAGACATTTCCATACAGAAAATTAAATCATATTTTCTCCATTCTATGAATTACAAATGGATCTAGTGATTATATTTATAGCGTGTTAATGCATCAGAAGACCAATCTCAACCTCCTGTCTATAAGGCACATGGCTCTGATTTCTGACATGAGGAACGAACTGTTAGTGTGTATATGCGCTGCAACTGTTATCGAAGTATTAACACTCTGATTGAATAATCTGAGAAGGGATAATTCATGACAGATACTGTAAGATTTGGACAGGATATTAAGATTTTCAGGGACTGATTCTGTTTCACTCTCACACTCAAAGATAAAATAGCATCAGATAAGCTAATACATACTTAAAGATTTTAATTTTGCATGCCACTTCGTAAAAACCATTAAATCAGTATGCCTCTATAACAAAGCTTTAGGTAACAGCTGAAAACTAATTACTTGCAATCCCTACCACTTCCAACAAGAACGTCAGCATTTCTATGATAAGACCCACATTTTAGAGTTTATAATTCAGCTACAGAAATCTGCTCCAGGCCTGTACATGCCATACAAAATCCCACTTAAGGAACAAATAATCCTTTTTCTACTTGGCAAGTCAGTCAACTCTGAGACACTTCCAAATGCAAAGTCATAAAAATGGGCATTGCAATATCTATATGCTGAATCTCAGAGTGATCTAAGTGGCCCTATACAATTTTATCCTGAGTAAACTGTCAATGTACACAGGAGTTCAAAAAGACCCATCCAGTGAATTCAAACTTGTAGAAAATGAACTACAGAATTTTGTTCAAAGAGGCACAGTTGATTTGGACAATTTGCTCAAGGTCAAAATGAAGTTGTAACCATGTCCATTTATTTATTTTTATTTGCAACAAAATAATTAGTCAAACAATATTGTTGCTTGTTCATCTGCTAGAATAGCCTAGGCTTTTCTGCTCTGATATATAGAGAATCTGGAAAAATATCTTCTGAATCAGTTGGAAACCTCACATAAGCTCACTATTAATTCCCTTAATTTTTAAGTATCTATTCAGTCTCCTAATTTTTCTTATTAATTATTTTAAAAAGAGTGAACAAGCAAACTAAAGGAGAAAAGGAAAAAAAAAATCCTAATTTTTAACCAAATCATTTTTTTCCATTGTTAACTTCTATAATAAATTGTAGTGACCGATTTCAAGACCTGTGTTAAGGCACTACCGTTATAAGGTCAACCAAATGTCACTCGGTCATCAGATTTGGTAGTAATCTTTGCTCAAGGAAGAGTTTTGAGGACCAGAAAAAGTTGCAGACTAGTGTAGCCCAAAGACATTACTTCCCCGGTAAAGATTTTGGGATTTAAAAAAAATGGATTGCATGTATAACCTTATTTCTTCTGTATTATAATCAACGTGCACATAGATGTTTGAAGCTGGACTATGCAAAACTTTATTCCACCTTTGCTGTCAACCTAAAGCTAATCTGAAAAAAGATGCAAGGAAGAATCAATGCAGAAATCACAGGGAGGCTACAAGCTGCTGGAGAAATGGCGTATAGAAACCTTGGACATCTTGTAATTCAAGTAAGTAGATGGATCCAACACTTGAGAATTTCACCTAAACTCTCTTCTTCCTGAAACAGATTCATTTTCCTTCAGACTGAATGAGTCGTAAAAATAAAAACAAATACAAACACAATCAGAAGACAGTTTCAAGACAGCACTAATAGAATGTAGGCCAACTTGCAATCAGCTGACTTCACCCATCATTGTTCTATAACAGTTATTATTTAGCCAAAATAACTGAATATGCCAAGTAACATTCTTTTAAATGGCTTTGACGCCGGAACTGTTGGTATCATCATTAAGATTCTTAGAAAAGCAGAGCCTCTTAACAATGAAATATAGCTATATAATCATTATACAACCCCAAATGTGGTAATTTTGATGGGAAAAGTTGTGGATGTTTTTTCTACTTCCAAAGCACTTTAAATTATAGTTCATAAGCTAACAGTGGTGCATTATTACTTAACACTGAACACCAAAGGTTTATGTAGATCTACTTTGTGAATCAGTACACTTCTTTGGGATTTCAAAAGACAAGCAAAAATGCAGTGAAAAACGAATATCTCTAGAAAAGCTTTTGAAATTTTCCACTAAATTTGTTGGGAGCTCAATTGGTGGATGATTTCTCCATGCTCCTGCAGGGGAAGGAGACATTTTTTGTCTTTAGTAGGGACAGTGGTAATCTCATTGAAAAAAAAGAAAAAGAAAACAAAAATAAAACAAAACACCAATGTAAGGAATTCCTTATGATTTTTTTCCCTTGGGATTTAACTGAAATGTAGAAAGACAGAGGATTCATGCCTGCTGCATTAAAGGCAGCCAATGGGTGTTAATGCAACTGGGTAATGCTCTAACCAGGAGAAATAGTTCAAAATTCTCTTGTTCTGAAATATTTCTGAAGCAAGTATTTTTCAATTGTTTGAATGAGAAATCGTAGAAAAACTGCAGGATAGTAATTTACTGTATATATCAAATGATCTACCACCTCAGGACAAAATGGTATCTTTATCTGACTTAACTTTACTTCAGTAAATAATCATAGATTTTTTACAGACTATAAACTGGGCCCTATTAAAAATTAACCCCTCATTAGAATGTACCTGAGTACTAGGTCTAAAATTTATTGAAGCATATGTAATATTAATGATTTAAAGAGGTGTTTATTTTCCTTAGTTATCTGAAAGTAATGATAGGTTTAGTTTCATTTATTGTTCACTCATGTAAAGGCAATTGGGGACTTGAAGCAAAGTGGTCATGCGTATAAAAGGCTACGACCATTCCTGTATAGGTTTAAACTGCTGTATTACATCAAAAGGTGTTAATGGTTTCAATATTTATCTGCTGGAGGGAACCACTCTGAAAGGCAGTTTTTAATTTTTTTTTTTTTGCTAATGGTTGTCTCACCATTAAAATGAAAACCTTAATGTATCTTATAATCAGGGGATAATTTGCAAATCATTAAGAGAAATGTAAAATTCCATTAAAATACAAATCAAGATTCCCTCACTGGGCTAATAATCTTTTTGATATTATTTTGCAACTCACTATTTCTGTTCCCAATATTCAGGCACCACAAATGATCAGTGCTTGAACATCCTATTTACCACAGCCTACTTCTTTAACGAGAGACTGAGAAGTATAATCTGCTATTCAGAGCAGGTACTAATGAAGAATTCCATATATTCTAAAATTTAATTAAAACCCCAAAGATTTCAAATTAGATGCAATTTGAAATGCCTGGGGCAGAAATACATGCACTTGCGTGGCAAGGGTATCACGCTGAAAGTTGATACCGTAATTGGTCTTGATGTATTTTTGTGTTGCCAGGCTGAAGTGCAGAACTCATAACCATATAAAAATTCTCTGTAGATTACCTGCTCATTGAAAATGCCATCACTCAGGTAGTTCTCTACTAAATTACCATGCTACTAAAATGCACAAAGTGATTCGAAGAGAAGAGTGGCACAGCTGGCCGACGCTGCCAATGAGTTATGCATGCGCCAACGCTGCCTTTTTTCTTAGTAAAATATGCTCCGTTGAATATTAAAATATAATTGGCATTCAACCTAAGTAGCTTAAACCATTTTGTTATCTTCTTTTAAACCGATTTGGCTCCTCCACAGTTATTTTTAAGGATGCGATTCACAAACTAATGATACCAACATATTCAGCTAACTATTTTACATTTGTCATAAAGAGAAACAGTTTCTACAGCCTTCTAGGGATGTTCTTTAACAACAGGCTTCTCTTGAACATCAAAGACCCAATTCATGGGGAAAAAAAAAGTCAGTATGCCATTTATGTTAGTTCTTGCATATTTTATCCAGAAAAGAGGATGAGATGCAAATTTTCAGGGAGAAGTATGCTTTTGTAGCTTAGAGTCCTTTTTTTTTTTTTTTTCTTAAATAAAATGTACTGGCCATTACTCATATTTGGCAAAATGATCTAGATGAATGTTGGGAAAGGGCATGCCGGATTGCAGAGAAACTTTGCACTCAAGAATCTACCTTAATTCATTTTTTTAAACGATTTGCACAAAATGGGTGAAAATAATAAATTACATTATATATGTATGAATGTGTGGATCAGTAATGTTGCTTTTGTTGATTTAAAACTGGAAGAAAACAGAAAGGTAAAAATGAAATTATTATGAATTTTTTAAAGCAAAATACACTCAAAAGTCAATGCAATGGAATTCACATGCAACAGACCAAATTCCACTATATGTCAATTGTGTAATGACATCGTTATACAAATCACCACTGCTGTACCCACTTGCTGCCTCCATGGCTAATCACATGTCACCTAGCTTCTCTGAGCTGCTAAATTTGGTCTTCTTTGTCGGTGAGAGAGATCCTTTGCAAAGTCAGAACCCAGGAACTGTTCAGCCAGTTCATAACTGACTGGAAGCCCAAGGATGTACAAGGTAAAAGGAAGGTGCTATACCAGCAGAGAACCTCCAGCCTTGCTGGAGTTGGAATAGCAGGAGAGCAGCTGCTGTGAGAGTCTGGTCCTAGGAAGCACAGAAAAAAGTTTCAACACAACAAGTGATAGAATATAGGCCAACTTGCAAATGAGCTGCCTTCCCCCCATACTTGTTCTATAACAGTTACTATTTAGCCAAAATAACTGGATATGCTAAACAACATTCCTTTAAACAGCCTTGATGCTGGAACCGTAGGAATCAACTTTCAGATTTTTAGAAGGAGAGCCTCTTGACAATGACCTCTAGCTATTCAGAAAAAGGTGGGTGAGTGAGAGTACAAGTAGATAATAAAGCAAACCAAGGAAGGAGCCCCCTTCTCCTCCTCTTGTGCCTTTCTTACATATCTTCTTTCCATGGCTGAGCTTCTGACTAAGTAACCCAAGCAAGCAATACTATTCCTCCAACCAAGCACCCTCCAGAGGACCCTGAGCAGCCATTTCT
Organism: Python bivittatus; assembly: GCF_059951505.1. Lineage (NCBI taxonomy): Eukaryota > Metazoa > Chordata > Lepidosauria > Squamata > Pythonidae > Python > Python bivittatus. The sequence goes on along the minus strand of NW_028277125.1, from coordinate 63,813,385 downwards.
ATCCTCCAAAAGCCTTAATTAAATGGATGTCATTATGCAAATTATGTAATTTGCAACCTTTGCATGTTGACATCATTTTGCCAAAGCCACAGGTTGACATGACGATGGGCTCTCCAATTTAATGGACAAATGAAAATGTATATCCAAATTGTTACATTAAATCTGGAATCTTCCTTTATACTGTAGAGTATATCCCTTCTTGAAACATACAGATTAGAAGTCAATGTTAAGTTGTAAAAAAAAGAGGATAGATATATAGAGATTCTTCAATGTTCAGCTTCTCTGAGTAAATTCTGGTGTAGCAGCAGTTCCACAGAAACGACTAACCAGGAAAACAAAATCAAGCCCAAAAGTCACAAAGCAAAGAGATGCTATGCTGAAGGTCTTCCTCACTTCACAGCACACATAAGTATCCCTTCCCCACTGATGGAGATAGATGGTGACAGCTGAAAACAAAATATAAGGAAAATGATTTTTCAGAACACTAGGAAAAAAAAATGAGTAAGTTTTATGTAACTTCCTAAATGCAAAACATCACTTTAGCCTACAGCAACCAGTACTCAGAAAGCAATTTCAGCAGAAGCACATTCTGCAGTTTAGTGGTAGGGCTCTTTGGGCATAATGGGCACATTTGGCACTTTAAGAGAAAGTTATAGGTACTCACAATGGCTACCATGGGCATAGTCTTGCCTAGTAAATGGCTTCCATGGTAGGCACGGTCAGTCACAAAACACCAGCTTATTATAAGGGAAGTTAGGAAGATCATACCCCTGCCCAGGTCAGCTCTTCCACCTATGCTGACCTCTCCCTCCCTCTCTCTTTCTCTTTTTTTTTTTTCTGGGCACTGAACACAATTCACAATTCAGTAAAACCACCGACATGCTAAATAGGATGCTGGCACTTTGCCCTGCAGCAGCCTAGCTTCTCATTCAGGAACATTAAAGCATCTGCGCATTATCCTATTCAAGCAATAGCTCTGTGCGTATATTTCAACATGTGAAGGGAAATAAGTCTCTTCCCTGTAAGTTTGTGCTGATGATATCACTGAAAATCACATTACCTATGTTTCTCCCTTGTTTCACACATTTCACATGTGAGCTGGAACCCTGCATTGTCCAACTCACATAGCCTTCAGTTTATATGTGAAGTTTTCCACTGCAGACAATTGTGCTGTACCCATGAAAACTGGCTCTTTTACTAATGCCACAGTAGGATTTAGAGAAAAGAGAGGCCACTCGTTTTTTCTTGAGATTCATATGCAAAGGAATCCCCTGAAATAATCATTGGTGACCAGAATTTTATTTGTTCACAAAGAAATTAGACCCTGGTGGCTATTCTGGATACTTCTTGAAATGTCTTCTGTAGACTGGGCTGCAATCTAGGTAGAGGAAGAATTTGTATATATCAGAAAGATTCCTCCTGGCAATTAAAAAAAAAAGTAACTTCTCTAATACCTACTTTGCCAGAATAGCATGTTCCAGTTCTATTTTTAACTATACTTCTTCATATTTCCCTTCGTGCTAGATGCTTTTCCCAACTATTTGTCTGAGAAAAAAGGAAAGGAAAGCTAACAAAACTTGCTGCACAGGACTAGTCAAAGTATAATTTCCCCACCCAATTATCCACTGGCATGCATAACAAAGTGGTTTCATCTGCTAGCCACTTTGCATGGATCTTCTTGAGAATCTTCTCTTACCTCTGCTTAATTTGGTGAATTGGTGGTATAAGTATTTTAATAAAGAAATAAATACTCTTTGAGTCTTGCTGAATGCCTACTGATTTGGCATTGAGAGCTCTGAAGAAGACCATACCACTGTAAAAATCCATGGAAGTAATAATCACTTGCTCACCTGCTCTTTCTCTTTTGTGTAGGACACACTCATCTAAGTCTGTGCTTCTGAACATTCTTGAATTCCAGAGCTCCCGTGTTCTCATAGTTAGCTATGTAATTGTGGTCTATTCCACTCTTTCAGTAAAACTATCATTTTCTGAAAAAAGTTTAATTTTCTTTCCTTCCTTACTTGTGAATATATTACAAGGCTATTCTCCAAGCCCAGACTAAATCATTGCAGCTACACATGCTTGGCTCCTGTTCCTTAAGGTGATCCTTTTGCAGTCATTTCACCAAACCAACACCACTTCCTCTGCCAGAGTAAAGCCATGGTTGCATCTGAGTCAGGTTTGGATTCTGAAAGAGTCTACTGTATTCTCTGAACTCAGAAAAGTATCTGCAGCTGTGCTTAGAGCTGCATGTCCCAAGCAAGCAGGTTAAGACTCACACCTTTTTTCTGGTGGAGTGGGACTGAATGACAATAAAACCAGATTTTGCAATGATAAAAAGAAAATAAATAAAAACAAAACAAAACAAAACAAAACATCCTGCTTTAAAAAAAAGCCTTTCTCTTTCAGAAAAAAAAAAATCTTTAAGGTGATGATATAGGAGTTCTAAGTTTTGAATCAGAGGAGTCTGTTATAATCGTCGTAACTATGGTTTAATGAGGAAAATTACAGGGATTTAAATAGTACATCAGCAAGTGACATCTTGGGGGAAGAAAGATGAACATACACAGGTTAGTTACTCTGATTCCATAAGTCAGGCCAACAAAGTTCTTGCAGTGTAAAAGCTTGCCACTGAAATTTTTTGGGGAATTATTTTTTTATTCATAATTTTTTGTTTGCAATTGGTAAAATCCTTTGGTTTGACTGTCTATTTTGATTAATATCATGCCCTAGCATAGAGCTATAGCACAACAGTGACATATATCTTGGTACAGATGGTTATCCTATGATAGGGAGTACAGCCTGTCTTTTTAACTGTCAAGAAGTAATCACTGCCACTAATTTACCTTACAGGACCAAACAAACAAACAAACAAAAAACCAGGACTTAAATCTTTGACTAATTTTTGCTTGCTAGCTTCCAAGATGTGTCTGTCAGGGGAAATAGCTATAGAGGCAGAGATTTGGTCTCCTGTGAGTACACCCAAGCTCATGATCTAGCAAACTTTAATTAACATTTTATCTCACATACAAAGGAACTTCAGGTGTTTTCCACAGACTGATCTGACCCCATGAGTTCCCTTTCTTTTAGAAAAGCCTCTTGTTCCTTTTGTGCCCTTCTCTAGTGTTAAAATCTCGTATCCAAAAAGTTTTTGCCCAACACAGGTTCTACAAACTTTTATTAATCAACAACTCAGTCACATGAATATAACTGAACAACACAGTGACATGAATATTGCACAGATATATACTTTGTAAAATGCATTCAAAAATATCCTTGTGATTACAGAACTCACTAGCAGGCAAAAACATTTTGGCATGCAAAACAGGAACAACAGTCAAGAAAATAATCAGAAATTAATTTAATCCCTCAAAAACTAGATTAGTGAGATCTTCTCTTTCTTTGACCACAGAACAAATGTTCATAAACAAAGCAGCAGCAAATTTCTGGATAAGATAGAGGTAGAAGAAAACAGTGCCATCTCCTTTTCCAAATATTTACTGAGTCTTGAAAATCTGGATCAACAATTGCTTTGAATATAATCCTCAACTCTAACCCTACGCGATGCACGGGAAAGGCAGATTAAGTACAATCCTAGAGGTGGGAGACATCAGAGAAACACATGGTATCATTATTGTGAGGGAATTTCCAGTTAATCCTTATTTTATAGTCTGGGCCTATTGATCAAATAATATAAGCAACTTGTGCAATATATGCTCAATTAACAAAGTTTTCTTTTGAAATAAACTGAGAAAAACAAATGCAGTATAAAGATAAGCATGTGCATAATTACAGAAAATATTGTTGCTGCATGCTGTTTATAAGGGTTTTTAAACATTATTTTTTAATAGTGAAATATCAAAAAACCTACAAAACCAGAAGAAAAGATAAAAAGTGGCTATCCAAGGAAGAAGAAACAACCCTAGAAGTATTATATGACTAAAATAAACTAAACATGACAAAGGAGAGAGAAAAAAAGAATGTAACAGAGGGAAAGAGAAAACAGAGAAAAAAGATCCATATAATATCTTTTGGTAGTAACATAAAATTAATCTTTAAGCTTATCATTAAATCTAGACTATATAGGAAACATATTGTTTCATCTTCTCACGCATTGTTTATGACGGTGTGTACAATTTTTATAATGGGATTTTGATTTCTGTTTTAAAATTATTTTTGATGGCTATCTTAGTATAGTTAACAGTTGTTTATTTAACTTTTGAAGATTTTTTTTTTTTCAAATAAACTGGTAATGAACAAAAGTGTTCACAAGCTCTCTTTCTCAAAATACGTTAGTTTTCAGGAAGAGAATAGTCCCACAGTGCCCACCAGCACTGGGCCAGGATGATGCATGAGCCATTAGCCTGTGGCAGGTGAGCTATTTCTCCAGCGCCATATGTATTCATATGTGCTTATTTGTTCTTACTGGGTTGTTCCCGATGTTTTTAACACTGTTTTTGCCACCCAGAGTGCTTGGCAAGTGGGCATAAATTGAATGGAGGAATGAATGGGCGAATGAGGACCATTCATTCAGGGGCACATAGCTCTTTTCCCCCTTTGATTGATGTCTTGGTTCCTTCTCTGCTTTGAAATCCACAAACTGACCACCATTCTCATTCTCATTCTCCCTCAAAAGATTTTAATTACAGTAATAAAAACTAATACAAACTAAACTCAGAGGAAGAAAGGAAAGAAAAAAGAGAGGATAAAAAGTACAGAAAGGAAAAATAAAAAAGAAAGAAAAGAAAAAGGAAAGAAATGTATAAAGAAATGACTTTCAATCTTCATCACAACAAGTATAAACAAGTTTGGAAGCTCTTCACCCCCAGGGATACAAACAGAAATCTCTTCTCCCCATAACAGTTCCCTTATCTATAAGCAAAACCATATGACATCAACTTTTCAATCCTGGTGTCAGCAAAAAAGTCTGTAAAGGGTTACCAGAATTTCATAAAAACATGTCTTATTTTAACCTTGATCAAATCAACTTTATATTCCTTCCTTTTACCTCTAAAAATCTTAATCTTTAGTTCATTGAAGTATTTTCATAGGATTTGATCTCTCTTCAATTTTTATTTATCCCATCGCATAGGCTTCTTTGAGGCTTTAACAATTCTCATTCTCTTGGTCTATAATTTGCATTTCCCCTTTAATTTTTAAAACTTCAGCCAGCTTCTTTTGAATGTCCAGTAAAGAGTCCTTATCTGGGTCATTCTTTTGGCCTGCCACTTGTATTTCCACTTTAAATACCTTCTCTATCTTGTAATCCACACTTTTTAAAAATCCAATATTTCTGATTCCACTATTTCTGCATCAAGCAAGATTTGTTTCACATCTGTCATTCCTTCATTAACATCTTTTAAACACAGTGTATCCACTGAAGCAGACATTGTTACTGATATTGTTGATGTGGTGGCTACTAATTTCTGGCCCCATTCTTTGAAGAACTCCTTTAATATTTCATAGGATTTAGTGTTTTGTATCATTTTGTAATCCCAATCCTTTTTTTTTTCTTTTTGCCTGGAATCTTAGCCACCTCTAGTGTCCAATTTAAATCATAAGGTCTCTAATCTCTTATGACTTGCAGTAGACAAAATAATTCTGCTTCCCACGAGAAAATGTTTATTTTATATAGTTAGTTCCAAAATCTTATAGTAAAAGTTTCAATATTCCAGATTTGTCTGGACCCTTAATTTGTTTATAACTTTTTTGGTTCTAAATCTTAGTTAATGTTTTTGCCATTTATTTCAAATTCTTTAAGTTCTTAAACTTGTAATTAATTTTTCTTTCGTTCAGAAACGAAGATAGACTCACCAGGTGGCTTTTCAAACTTGCCATTCTGAAATCTTTAATAGCCTTAAGAGAGTTAAATAGGCAATTTCTGAAAGTGATTAGAAGCAAGGTTAGCAAACTTAGTGTCCTTTAAAGGGCTCCGCCATGGTTGTGAGCTTGATGATTGATCCCTATGTCTCCTGGCACTCAAACCCATGGGGGACTGCTGTACTGCAGTTTCCTTATGAAGAGCAGCCATCTGAAACTCATGTGGGCAATCTCCCATCATCTTCTTGTCCGGACAGGTTCTGAAGAACCAATCTACTCACTGGTTCTTCAGTCTTTGCCACGGTCATCATCTCCGCTCTCCATAGAGATGTGTTTAGTTCTCCATGCCTCCACTGGAAGTCCTACCTTTTTCAAACTAATCGCAATGGTCCATACCAGTCCAGTCAAAAATTATCCCAAGACCTCTTGCCTCATGGCTACTTTCTGGATGTCATCCTTAAGGAACTGGAAGGCTAGCTCTGTAGGTTTTGTTTGGGAGTGATTTTCTTTCAATTACAGCCTTAAGCTACCCAAGTGGATTATCCTTCCTCTTTTGCCCAATAAAATGCAAACTGAACCAGATTCTGGAAGCTCACTGGAGGATGTTCAGTGAAAGATGAATATGCTATCCAATGCTAGTTGTTCTTTAAGTGATTTTTCTGTAGCTGGAATTATTTGTGGCTTTAAATGTTGGATTTTTTCTTTCAAGGTCCTAGGTAAAATTTAATACAGATTCTCTAGTTTCTTGTCTTTGATCACAGAATTCTTATAATCAAGTTCCTATGGGTAGTACATCACCATAGGTTTTCAGTAAAATGTAGATATCCTTTGATGTCTTTATTTTGTCTGGTAAGCAAACCCTGATTGTGACTTTGGCTTGGTGAGTGATGTTTTCTGTTCAGTCAGGGATTTGCATTATCTACAGCATTTTCTTTGCTGACGAGGTACCTAGAAAATGTACACAGCCTTCAATCTATTGATATGATGTGGTGAACTACATACAGAACCTTGAGTATTGATGGCAGCTTTAGCTAGAGCATTCATTCTTTATAGTTGTCTATAGAATATAAATGCTGTTTTAGAGCAGCATGCACATTCTATTTGTCTTCTTGTTCTGGCACTGGGTAACTCTTCAACTTTGTTTTGCAACATTTTCATTTTTTTATCATCTTCAGGGACACCAAGTTGTAGGGAAAAGCCAGCAGTTTAATTTTTGAAAGTTTTTTTTTTTTTAATTTGCAATCAACAACACTTTTCACAGAGTGTTTTGTTGCTTTATGGTCGAGGCTAAACCAACCTACATTAAAACATACGGAGCAGTGACAACATATACAGCATGTGCGTTCATAAAAATGACATGAAACCAAGTCGATCAATACTGTGCGGGAAGCACTAGTCGGTTTCTATAGGCTAATGCTACAGATAGAAATGTCATCACCGCCAATTAGTCATCTAAAAATTGGTTACTTGAAACAATGATTTCATCATGAGGGAAATACAAAGTGATTTTTTTCTTAAAATATCAATTTTAAAATGAATGTAGATGAGTCACAGTCCCCAAGTTGGCAGATTCAGTCAGGGGCAAAAGCTCTTTCACCCCCTTGAAAGGCACAGCCCAATTTTTACATAAAGTTGCCTATCTATTAATTTTTCTTTCAGTAGGAAATTGCTTGGATGTCTCAACCTTTCTGACTCATGGTCAAAGGCTTCATCAACATATTTTTCAAATAGTGCTATATCAATGGCATGTATGTTGGGTAATCTTGTAAGCATATGCCATTAAGCAAACTTAGAAATTTGACTAAATAGTTTTCCTCCACGCTGTATAGCTGCAGATCCTAGAATAAGTTGAAACCCCCTAATTTTAATAGAGCTTATCACCAATAAATACTACTTCTTAACAACAATTTAACAAAAGGAATTTATTACAATGAATTGCAACAGTGTGGGAATACTCAGTGACAAATTTGGATACAGTGGAATTGGTTATTTAAAAAGGGGTATATTTTACAATCCTGTGCAAAAGAAGCCCAAATTGGTTTAATAAAGAAGAATTTTGAATCATTTGGGCGTATGGCATATTCTGTATGGCAGAAGAGATACTGATTGGAATAGAAGAAGCTGACATGTTAAGATGAATATAAATAAACTTAGTCATTTTGTAAATGAAATACTATTTAAAATAATGTTAAGGTATTTATAAAACTACAGTTTATTTGTTTACCTACTGGTAATGTCAGGCCATAACCAACACAAAAACATACTAGTACCACATCTGGAAAAAAGAGGTGGACATAGTAACACATCCAGAGATTTTACTTTGTAACTCCAACTATGGTCAACATTTCGACCTACTCTCCAAACTTGCCTTTTGATTTTAGGAATGCCCAGTGTAATCTAGCCTTTTGTACTTCTGTTTTCAACAGGAGAAAATGGCAAAACGAACAGGTAAAAAAGGCAAAAACTGTTATCTTCCAGTAGCACTGATACAGTCATTTTATTTATGTTATTATTTTATTTTATTCAATTTGGATGCTGCCTGACTTCATCTGACTCTGTGTCCCTGAGAACGCTAAACCTATTCTGTTCCAGAAATCAATTTTTCAAGATATATTTGTATTTCATTTTTTTTTCCATGCTCAATGTTGAAGAACTACTTTTGGAAGGCACTGCAATTAAATCACAGGTCAGCTTTTGCTTCTGATTTCCTCCTGTTTCTTCCAATTTCAAGGGTCTCCTTTTCTCTTCATGTTACAAATCACTGAGATGTACAGTAGTTATCAACTTCCTGCTATGTAAACTGTTCATGCTTGCCATGCAGTGACCTCTCTGTATTGATTCAAGACATCTGACAGTCTAGACCATGTCTTTAAATTCATGGGTGTCTTCTATTTCTTCCTGCTCTTTTGATCAGTTCTTTTTTTCCTCCTTCAGTTTTTCCACAGATAGCTTCGGAAAGCAATAAACCTAGATTTCTAGTGCCCCTGAAAAGTAGTTCACTGGACTTTAAGCTCTAAAGAATTACATTTTTTCCCCTATCAGCTATTTCCTTCCCACTTAATTTGAGTGCAAGAGTTGGTAGCAAGTCAAAATCAATAAAATGGCATCTGAAGGTTTAAAACCTTCCAGCTTCATTCAGTACTAGTATCTCATGAAGTTCAACCATTCTTAAGCTATAGTTTAAATAAGGAGAAAATATGATGGCTTGCAACAACCCTAATCATCTAAACACTTTTCTTAGTTTAGTATTTTTGTGTGTTCAAATATCAAATATAGTGTATCTACTATAGTCAATAGTTATATTTTCCATTGAATTGTAATATGTTTAGAAAGCACACTCTGAAAACTGTAGCTCTACTACTCTTACAACATTTACATGTCACATTGTTTCAGCAGTAAAACTAAAACAAAGATCTAGGGAACATTTGACCCCTGCCCTTCTATTTTTATGGGCAAGTGTTCTTCTAAACAGAATGAAACAACACAAAACAAAAACAAAACCACAGGGGAAATTTTGTTCTATATTTTGCAGCAAACTAGCTGGTTCTGTAGTCTTCTCCATCATAGTCACTGTAAGATGGAAGATACTGCTGTGATCAAGATTGTATTAAGTTTTTTCCACACTGTTAAAGCATAGATTTTTAAAAACCATTATTTTAAATAGATTCTAGCACAGGTTGCTTTAGTTGGGCCACTACGCAATTTTATTTTCTTCCTTGGTCCCACAATGTCCCTGTTTCCATGTCAATACTTTGCTGGATACCAAGTGCTTTTAGTTGGAAATGCATTCTGACTGTTTTCCAGGGTTCACTGGCAAAAAATCCTAGGGGAAGAATTCATCTTATTATTCATATGCCAGAATTTCATTAAAGACTGTTCTCAGATAAATGGCTCAACAGATAACTGCAGAGCTAAAAAGGGATTGGGTTGAAGAAAAATCCTACCACTAGCTTACCGATAGCCAAATTTCAACAGAAATGATGCAGCAAGTAAAGAGACAGCTTGTCCTTTTTTACTCTGTTCAATTACACTGAGCTCTGCTGTCATTCTGAATTGCCTTTAGCCACCTTAACTAACTCTTCTTCTGTTTAACTTGGAGATGATATATATTTAAGAAAAGTATATTGTATTTCCAAAATGTGGAGAGAAATCATGTCAAGACAAATAATTTAGACTAGATACTTACAACAACATCCATCAATAAAATGCACTTACTGGCTGCATGTTACTTTAAACAACTTTTAAAAAGATAAATACCTAATTTTTAAAAAGTAATGTGACCTCTTAATGATATTTTTGGTGGGAATGGCTTGCTTGCCTTTATTCACTTATCAGCCTTACTAGGTAGAGTAGATAGGAAACATGACCAGAGGAACTAATTCTACTTTATTGTAAGACTACATTAACAGAATCTTGCAAGTCTGAAAGTACAATTTTCCCGATCTCCTTTACAGCACGAGAAATTAGGGAGGGTCTCTTCTGAGCTTCTTGCCCTGCCTACTATCCAGCTGCAGGCTATGCTCCCTCTTATCTGACCATTCCCTAGGCAGCATCTCTTGGCCCATTCTCCCAAGGTCTTTCTGACATACTATTACATCACTGCACCTGCATCTCCTTTTGTAGACTATAATTTTACGTGGCTTACAGATGCTGCTGCTGGTAGTGGTGGTAGTGATTTTCCCAAAGTGGTGTAAAAGCATACTCAATAAAAACATGTAATAAAACAATAAAACCACCAATCCTGAACAAGGCAATATTTTAAAAAATAATACTAATAAAGGAGCTTCATGCATACACACAAACATTGCAGTCTGGTTGGGTAGGAAACACTGGATAAAAAAGCATGACTGGCCTCTCCTGCGTCATACAGAGGCATGGGACTGCCTGTGGCCCTCAAGATGACTCACAAGGCTGCTGAGATTTCTAGTTCAATGACATCTGAGCAGGCACAAGTTCTCTACTCTTCCACTATGGTGAAATGAATGTTGGGGATGAGTGTAAAAGAAACCACTTGCCGAAAATATATGCTTCTACCATTCACATCTCTGAAATCGCACTATTCAGAGGATAGGTTATGTCTCCACCCAAGTCTGCAAATTCAAAGGTTGGCTCTGAATTGGAGGAAGGTTTTTTAAAAAAAATCAGAGAGTAGCACTCTTGAACTCTAAATGTTCTCTCTAGTTCTGCATATACATACTTTGTCAGCAGCAGGAGAATTATTCACCTTTGAATATCATACTAAATAACTGTTAATGGGATGGACATAAAGATAAGAAAGAAATGCAATGAAAAAGATCTGTTAGCAGATCTTGTGAATGTGGAGAACAGGTCCGGGCGATAACATAACCTCAGGAACTTAAATTAAGGCACAGCAAGGAAGTCTTTTCTCTAAATTAGAGGTCTGGGCACCTTTTGCACTGTGACCTGACTGAACAACATAGCAAAGAAAAACTTAGACTTCCAAAAGGTCTAATTCTGAGGTGACTGCTCTGTACTGGAGTAACCAACTTGCTTGAGGGCTGCTATTAATCACAGGAAGAAAAGTCTTTTGGGTACCCAATTTCCTTTTCATTTCTTAAACAAACTAGCTGGTCTGAAAAAGTACTACTCTCATTTTACTGAGGAAGATGGCCTGTGGATACAATCCTGGATGACAATACTGACTCCAGGATCAGTCCCCTCATCGCTGAATTCAGCTTATTTGCTCATATTTTCCTCAATTAAAATTTACATTTTCTTCTCTGATAAAAAGTCATCCTCTCCTGTTTGCAAAAGAATCCTTTCTTTCACTATGCTATTCATTTTATCTAATGTCAGTCAAGGTCTTTCTATTTGAAAAAAACCGTTTCTACTTCACCTATTATTTATTTTTAGAATTGAGGAAGAGATAGTTCTGATATCTCTTTCTTTTTGTTATTATGCAAAATATGTTTCAGTGTATGAAAACACCCATATTTATGTTATATATGGCAGGAAAGGACAGCTCCCATTTCTATCATGAGCAAGGCTGTTTTCTAGTGCTGCTGTTCTTCTGTTTTACCATTAATGATTGCCCAGAGAATTATGGACACCATCTTTCTTGTTGGACTAAAGAGAACATTAAGAATCACTGCTTTCTATTCTTACTGTCTTTGCAAGGAAATTATCTAGAAATTCACACAATGATGGCAAATTAATGAGAACTTTATTGAGCAAATTAGGATCTTAGGGGATTGCTTTTCATGCTTGTAAGGGGTCAAGCAGTATCAGTGTCTGAATCAGGATGAGAGTCACAACTACAACAAACAATCCAAATACAAAAGAAATGGTTCCAAGAGGGAGTTGGCTGCAGTTGACAAATCCATCCACACTTCAGGAATTCAGATATGTAAACACATGGTTTCCAGACTGGCTATGACACAAGTTGTTCCAGCAGAGGATCTCTGCTAGATCTCCTCTGAGGAGGCCTTTAATATCCAAAGCTGCTTTATTCCCCACTCAGTTTTAGCGAAACCTGAGTAGACATTCTAATGGGTCAGACTTTGCAAAGCGTCAACTTGTAGTCGCCTTCTTCTGCAAGCAGCTATTCCTTTGCCTTACTCACTCTCCAAATTATGTCCTGACATCCTGAGCCTTGTTATCAGCTGTAGGTCAGAATCCTTCATATCAGGATCATGAATTAGAGGGCCTGAATCTGTTATTTCTTGACTAATACTGGTGATTGGTTCCTTGGCTTCAAATTACCATCTGCTTGCTCCTCTTTTGAGAAAGACAGTGTGTCCAGCTGGGCCCTGACAGTTATGTATTTACTAAATTTTTGAGTCTAGAATAGAATCCATATATTGCAAAGTACCTCTTTCAAAGGATTTATACAGGCCTATTACATAATTCCAGGCCTCCCAAGGTCTTAGACCACAAGAAAATCTTCAGGCTGAGTGCTTCAAGAGATATTTTTCTCACATTCCAATGTGGCCCAAATTTGATATAATGGGCATATGGAATCAAGCTGGTGTCTCTTAATGCTTTTGTTTGGATATAGTATGTCAACTATTTACACAAATTAATTTTTACTCCAAGATAATTTTAAGGTCTCATGGGAAAAATTATATTGTGCTCTAAGTTACTGTGACCTGATACCTCCAATTCTGATCCCAATGGGATTTTACAGAGTTCAACTTTTCCTTAATTGATGAAGGATACTGAATCAGAGCTAGGTGTCCTCTTTGTTCCTGTGAGGGTTAAAGATATGTTGACCTCTGCTTGATAGCTTTATAACTTCACATTTAAAAACAGGAGAAAAGCATTTTTGACATGCTGTAGTTCTGTCTTTGGTGCTCTTAAATTCACTAATATCTCCCAAGAAGAAGGTCTCTGTGATCTTGCACTGCATATTCTATAAGGATTTCCAGGGTGTGTAGTCAGTTCCCCTTTTCAGGAGAATGCTAGGCATATCACATTGATTGAACATTAAATACATCATATTAATTATCTTTTAGCTGATCAGAACCCAGAACTCTAGAGATCTGACCAGATTCTGCACAGATTGTATTGTAATTTTGTTTGATATGACTGATATTGGTCTTTATATTTTTTTATATTAAATCAACTGTGGCTGATCTGTAACTGCTACAATGTGTGTGTGTGGATGATAGATAATACATAACTGTGTAATTAAAAAAAAGCCATACTTTGCAACTATTTACCACTGTCATCAAAAATAATGATTAGCACTCTTATTTTATACTCCTTTTTCCAGCTATAAAATATGTGTGCCTGCTTTCAGTTTAAATCCTAACATCAGAGAGAAATGGAAAGAAAAAAAAATACCACTTTGGAACTCCACATGACCTCTGAAATAAAAGGTCGTTAAGTATTACAATCTGTACTTTCTATGAAATTAATCTCTTCCAAATAAAAATACATTTAATGCAAGAGGTTTACCTGAACACTGCAATATCAGACAGAAAAGAGTAAAGGCTCAGTGATCCAAACATTCTGCATTACATATTAAAAGGATTCCCTTGATTCTTTTTTAGTGAAAGCAACAATTTAATCTCAGGCAGATATTACTTAATTTATTTTCATTCTATTATAGGGACGTATAGTCTTTAAGTAATTGGGAGATGGAGTTCTTTGGGGAGTGAGGGTGTCAAAATACAGGATTGCAAACTGATCAGGGTCACACAGGAAGATAGACTCAGGATCTTCTGTTTGGGGAACAGGATTAAAGGGAAAAAAAGGGCCAAACAAATCCATGCATAGTTACTGTATTTCAGGACATGTTACAGATTTTGCATATTAACTTCTTCAATTGATCACAATATGCTATTTCAGCAGCACAGCCAGAAAAGGCACTGGGAGGTACAAAAGGGCCTAGTGCCTCACATTGCCTATTCCTGTTTTAACTTCTGAAATGGCTAGGAGTTTCAACAGGGTTGTAGTCTCCCATCTCTCTCTCAGGACAGATCATCCATCATGGTGATCAAATGCCAAATCAATGTATAAACACAGACTAAAAAAATCAAGTTAATCGGTCTCATCTCATTGCTCCAGAAGCAGCATAGCCACTGCCTTCTTGATCAGCTTATCTCAGTATACAGTGGGGCAAAAAAGTATTTAGTCAGCCACCAATTGTGCAAGTTCTCCCACTTAAAAAGATGAGAGAGGCCTGTAATTTTCATCATAGGTATACCTCAACTATGAGAGACAAAATGAGAAAAAATATCCAGAAAATCACATTGTCTGATTTTTAAAGAATTTATTTGCAAATCATGGTGGAAAATAAGTATTTGGTCACCTACAAACAAGCAAGATGTCTGGCTCTCACAGACCTCTAACTACTTCTTTAAGAGGCTCCTCTGTCCTCCACTTCTTACCTGTAGTAATGGCACCTGTTTGACCTTGTTATCAGTATAAAAGACACCTGTCCACAACCTCAAACAGCCACACTCCAAACTCCACTATGGCCAAGACCAAAGAGCTGTCGAAGGACACCAGAAACAAAACTGTAGACCTGCACCAGGCTGGGAAGACTGAATCTGCAATAGGCAAGCAGCTTGGTGTGAAGAAATCAACTGTGGGAGCAAGAATTAGAAAATGGAAGACATACAAGACCACTGATAATCTCCCTTGATCTGGGGCTCCATGCAAGATCTCACCCCGTGGGGTCAAAATGATCACAAGAACGGTGAGCAAAAATCCCAGAACCACACGGGGGACCTAGTGAATGACCTGCAGAGAGCTGGGACCAAAGTAACAAAGGCTACCATCAGTAACACACTACGCCGCCAGGGACTCAAATCCTGCAGTGCCAGGTGTGTCCCCCTGCTTAAGCCAGTACATGTCCAGGCCCATC
This sequence comes from Python bivittatus, assembly GCF_059951505.1. Classification (NCBI taxonomy): domain Eukaryota; kingdom Metazoa; phylum Chordata; class Lepidosauria; order Squamata; family Pythonidae; genus Python; species Python bivittatus. The sequence continues at coordinate 63,798,231 of NW_028277125.1, read as the reverse complement.
TGAAGTTTGCTAGAGAGCATTTGGATGATCCAGAAGAGGATTGGGAGAATGTCATATGGTCAGATGAAACCAAAGTAGAGCGTTTTGGTCTAAACTCAACTCGTCGTGTTTGGAGGAGAGAGAATGCTGAGTTGCATCCAAAGAACACCATACCTACTGTGAAGCATGGGGGTGGAAACATCATGCTTTGGGGCTGTTTTTCTGCAAAGGGACCAGGACAACTGATCCGTGTAAAGGAAAGAATGAATGGGGCCATGTATCATGAGATTTTGAGTGAAACCTCCTTCCATCAGCAAGGGCATTGAAGATGAAACGTGGCTGGGTCTTTCAGCATGACAATGATCCCAAACACACCGCCCGGGCAACGAAGGAGTGGCTTCGTAAGAAGCATTTCAAGGTCCTGGAGTGGCCTAGCCAGTCTCCAGATCTCAACCCCATGGAAAACCTTTGGAGGGAGTTGAAAGTCCGTGTTGCCCAGTGACAGCCCCAAAACATCACTGCTCTAGAGGAGATCTGCATGGAGGAATGGGCCAAAGTACCAGCAACAGTGTGTGAAAACCTTGTGAAGACTTACAGAAAACGTTTGACCTCTGTCATTGCCAACAAAGGATATATAACAAAGTATTGAGATGAACTTTTGATATTGACCAAATACTTATTTTCCACCATGATTTGCAAATAAATTCTTTAAAAATCAGACAATGTGATTTTCTGGATTTTTTCTCCCATTTTTTCTCTCATAGTTGAGGTATACTATGATAAAAATTACAGGCCTCTCTCATCTTTTTAAGTGGGAGAACTTGCACAATTGGTGGCTGACTAAATACTTTTTTGCCCCACTGTAGAATATAGCGCACTGGCCAGGAGTTGGGCAAATCAAACAGTTTCTCAAGGAAGGGTCTCACTACAGCCTGCTTTAAGGGGGCAGAAAACAGCCTGCAAACAAGAAGTAATAGTATCATCAGTAATCATTGGCAGAATGAAATCTCCCAAAAGCCAAGCTTAGGAGGCCTCCAATATGCAAGTAGTGGCATGCACAGATCCAAGAATTTTATCTACTCTACCAGGAGACAAATTGCAGAAGTGACTTAATGAATATTATTAAATATTGGTGGAGATTATTGGTGGAGATCCTAGGTGCAATAAAGTTCAAACTGGCTTTGAGTCCAGCCCAAGTCCAGGCAATTTTATTCACAAGCAACTGCTGAATTTCCTCAAGTGCGGCTCAGATAGATAGAACTTGAACCACTGAATTTTTAAGGAAAAAAAAATTAGATAAAAAAGGTAGCCTGATGGATGCTGAAGCAGATGTTGACTGCTACCCTAGTACATACAAGTAACAAGCAGATCTAAATTCTCTTAACAATGATGCTACACGGTCTCTTGAAGTGTAGTTTAAAAAAAAAACTAGTAGTTTTAAAGTAGTTTTTTTTTTTAAATAAAGCTTTCATTATAGCTTTTTTCCAACTAAAGAAGTGTTTAAAATGGCTCACATAAAAAGACAACAAAATAAATCATGACTAAAGAATAAATATGAGGCATCCATTAACAATATAACAAACATAAGGACAAGAAGGTTGAAATGCAATGTCCATGAGTCTAAAAGCTGGATGGAACCAGGTATTCAAACTGCCTATCCTTTCACCAGAGAGAGAAGCAAGTCTCCGAGAAAAGGTGTCCCAAGATCCCAAACTCCCTGGGCAAATGGTTCCCATAAAAGAAGGCCCGTCAAACATTCCTGTCAGATGAACTTAAAGCATTATTACAGATCCTATCCTACCATAAGGATTATTAATCATAATTCATATGCGTAGTATTGGGGGAGGGGGGGTGTTCATTAAAGACGAGTCTGCTGGACCAGGTCAAAAATCTGTAAAATCCTACAGTGAACAATCAGATAATAAAACATTTCAATAGGACAAGGAATTACTGTCTACCTGGAATTAGGAGCTACATGATGAACATTTTGCCCTGCAGTGGGTTTTATTTATTCAATTTATATCTTGCTTTTTATTCAGTAGCTCAAGTGTTCCTTCCTCCCATTTTCTTCCAAAACAACAACCTTTTGAGGTGGGTTGGGCTGAGAGAGTGAGTGGCCCCAAATCACCCAGTGACAGAGAGTGGACCTAAATGTGGGTTTCCTTGGTGCAACTCCAACACCTTAATCACTGCACCACACTGACTCTCTTTGCCTTTCATAGTTTCATCGCTCTATCTCCACACAAGAATAAAAGCTAGAGAGCTAAATTTCTGCCTAGTCAGGGAACAATCTGTTCTACCTATTTTTCTCTCCTGTAAATCTTCTAGTGACTGTTAAAATATCACTGTAGTACATAAGATCCCTATTTCCAAAACCTGAGTTCCATAATCTCCCAGTTCTGCATTGTTTCTTATTCTTAAATATTTATATTTGAAAAGCTCAGTAAGGATCAAATGCCAAGGAGGCTATAATTTGAGATATTTCTAGCCTGGCTTTTAACAACTGCATATAGGAACAATTTAGTAAATAAAGGTAAAGCAATCCCATTAATTTCAGTCAATTTGCTGCTTCATATATATGGTTAGGACTGCAACTATAAAGGGGTTTTTATCAAGTAAATAGCAACAACAAATTGACAATAGATTCATCAATTTTGCTTCATTTATATTTTGATATAGCAGTAGCCAAGGAAAGCTTTGTCAATTTTACAGAAAAATACCAAAGTCAAAATGCATGGGGATGCATTTCTGAACATACATCAACATTTATTATTCAAAGCAGCTGACAAATAAATCCACATCTGAATATGGGTGCAAATTAAATATGTATTTTGGTGACCAATAGAATGCAAAAAAGGATCCAAATGCAGTGATATTCACCAATGTATATGTAAAACAAAAGCTCCAGTACATAGACAGTATATTTTGAAGAGTAAAAAAATCATTTCCCAGAATGAAAGGAACAAAACTGCAGCAAGAACAAACTACGTAGCCATTTCCAACATTAGTTATTGAAATGATCACTGCAAAACTGGAAAGTTTAAGAGCAAGCATGTAGGGACAGCTCTTAAACAGAAAAGCAAACTAATAAATGGAACAGGAGGGCTCTGGCCATCTCTAGTGAAAATTCCCAAAATATTTCTGATAAATGTATCAGTGATCTGTATTATAATAATTCTGCCAATACTTCTAATTATATGGTTCAGTATATGAATTCTATTGTGCTCAGATACAAGAGAAATAAAATACAGGTAGTCCTTGCTTAACGACCATTCGCTTAACGACAGCCTGAAGTTATAACAGCCTTGGGAAAAGTGCTTTACGACTCCTGCAGTCATGTGATTGCGATTTGCAATCTTTTTTATGATGGTTGTTAAGCAAATTATGTCATTAAGCGAATCACGTTGTTAAGCAAATTCCAGCAAAAAACATCCATGGGAAAGCTGGATTCACTTAATCACCATGTGATTCGCTTAACAACCATAGTAAAATATGTCATAAAATCAGCTCTGATTCACTGAATGATTAAATCACTTAGCGACCTACATTCCAGTCCCTATTGTGGTTGGATAGCGATGACTACTTGTAGTGTTTTCCTCAAGCTTTCTTCTAGAGTTCCAAATGAGTGGGGGAAAAACATGTATACAGAGTTTAAACTGAATTTCAATTAAACCTATTTTTACTTTAAGCCATTGATACCATTTTAAATCTGGTTAAAATAACTCTTCTTTTATTTTTTCCCCAGCACATTTGCTGTATCTCCAGGAACTTAAGGAACATACTGGTGTTACTCTTGTGTTCAATTTTATTAATAGAACAATAACAATCGAAACTAATAACACTTTTTAGAAATCCGGAACTTGAAACTATTTTACTGCATGCAGTTTCTTCCAGAAGATAATTAAACTGTTGTCAATAAAATGAAGATCCTATGACTGTGACAGTTAACTGAATCCCAATGAAGCATTCTTTTAGAACAGTGTTTCTCAATCTCAGCAACTTTAAAAACGTGTGGACTGGGGAATACTGGGAGTTGAAGTCCACACATTTCAAAGTTGCTGAGATTGAGAAACACTTCTAGAAGTTCAAGCAAGCTGGATTAGCTTATTGGTGAGCAGACCCATACAGACTTCCACTATATTTGTTTTTGAAATCAATGAACTAAAACATTGACTTTTTGCAGTTTTTAAGCTCTAGCATATTACCCAAAAGCCAAGAACAGATCTTAGAACAACAAGAGCAACAACAAAAGTGCACTCATAATATAAGAAATGCCAAATACGACACTACGAGATATACAGACCTTGTTCTAGGAGCTGATGGTGAAAAGGAGGCACTGGGAGTTTCAGCATCATCTGGGGCTCAGTGAAGTAAGCTTGGAGCCAAGCTATACATTGTTTCAGTGGTTCTTTCATTTCCCCTGTGGCTTCACATATTTCACAAGATGTTGAGGCCTCCACTGTACTGAAAGAGAAGCAGAGTAGCATTCATTTTACAATTGCATCGTTTCACTATAAAAGAGTCGTTTAAACATTCTACAACAAAGCAGGACCATGATATAAAAGAAACTGCAGGCAGGTCAAAAGTCCAAATGCAAAAGTGAAGGGGTGGGGACAGAGAGAAATAAATACGAAGAAGCAAAAAAAAAAAAAAATTAGGAAAAGCAAATTGGAATAAAGCACTTCAGTTTCCATCTCTGGTGAATAGGTCACACACACCTCCTTTAGGTATAATATTTTATTCAAGCCTGGGGAGCTGAAATATCTCCTTATAATATTTTCAAAGTCAGCAAAGGTCCTGGCATACAGTTTAGAAAGAGGGAAGATAGTTCCTATCTTTATGCAGGAGCAAACACCTGAAGAGCAACGGAAAGAAGGAATTCCCTAAGTGGCACCCACCAACATATATGGTGCATGCCCGGTTAGGGAAGGCTGAATAAAACTCTTATACATATGGAAAGCAAACTATGTGCCATGGAACACGTGACTTTGCTTGAATGAACCCTGAAGCAAGGAGCACCACAAAGCGGAAAACAGACAAAACACAAAGAAATGTTGCTGTGCATTGCCAATAAGTGGAAGTATAATGAAGTTATCATTTTCTCTGAAAATTCTACTTATCTTTTAGGGTTATGCTTTCAGTAGCATACCAATGGAAAATGTGATATATTTATTTATGCAAGGAAGATGTCAAGAGTTGGGGAAAATGTCAAGCAGAGTGGATTGATTTAAATCTCCCAGAAAAAAAAAGGGATTTAAATCATTGCTTTAAATCATGTTCTCCACTTTGAAATTCATCGATTTGCAACAGAACAAATAAAGGTTGCTAAAAACTTAAAAAGGTTTTTTTAAAGAGGTCAGTTGAAATTCTCACCCACCTACCCAGCTATCTTAGTTTCATAAGTATCTTATCCCAATGATTTCAAAGATCCTTCTCCTAGTAAAACTGAGCTCTGAGGATGAAATTGTGTGCAATAGTTCATGCACTTCAATTTTACCACATAGTTTAGAGATTCTTGCTTATTTGAACTGATCTCTTTTTTTCTTATCCCAGCTATTGTATTATATAACTGGGTTTCTTATTGGGAATATGTATCCATAAAATTGCTGGGTATAATGTCCCACCTCTCTGGAGAATACAGATGTCTCTTCTTTTCAGCCCACCAGCACTTAATTAAAATTCAGCCAGCAATCTTGTGCATTTCTCCACTTTAAAGGGGCATCTGCAGAATTTCTACACTGTAGTATAATATTTCTCTTAAATGAGTATTTTAAATTTACACTTAATATCTCAACTCCTTATTTTTCCTCATACATATTTTTATAATAGATTTCTACCCTAATGATTTTCTAGGCTTGGATACTTATTCATATTAAGCTAGCAAAGGATGGTTGGGGGTTAATTTTGTTTTTTGCAAAAGTCATGTATCATCTTCAATTAAAAGGAGCATTGTGATATATTAAAACACCTAAAATATTTCAACTAAATGAAAAATAGTTTATTATATCTACTTTTCATCTTCCATCCAATGTCCAACCTTAGTCTGGACTTAAAATGCTGGAGCCTGTAAGTTCAAATCATTATCAAACAGCAGTAGGTTACTCAGAAATTCTTGGGACTTTCCCTAGTTGGCAGAGAATCCAAATAATGATTCCTTGTCTTGTACTGAAATCTAAAAACCTGCTGATTTTCTCTTTACCCAGAGAGCATACAGGACCTTAACCAAGTAGGAAAAGGTAATTTTCACATGCCAATCATAGGAATTGCTGCTACAGCAAAATATGCAAGGAGACAATTTTGAGCAGACATGTTTTTAGCACAACATTGGCAAGGGAGATGCTCCATTTTGGATTTTAGAAAACTGTAGAATCACACTATTATCCTTTGTTAAAGTAGCTAGATGACCCCCTCCCCCCTTCTTGTGGAGGGGAGAGAATCTACTTTTAGTCTGTATGCAAGTGATAACAGATTTTGAAATCCACATTCACAAATGTGTGCGCATGTGTGTATTAATTGGTATTCATATAAATGTGTATTTTTTGTGCTTTTTAAAAAATTGTCATTAAATAAAATTGTATTCTTATTTCTCTTTCTTGCTTTTTTTACTGGTTGCAATTGAATTATTTTTATTTATTTAATAATGAACGTATACCCCACATTTCTGTTTATTCCAAAGTTCATTGTGATTTCCAATAATAAAAAAATACAAACTATACCACAAAACAAAATTAATATAATTAAAACCAAAATTAAAATTAAAACCAGTCATTAACTAATTAACAATTAAAAGCTTGGTGAAAGACCTGTATTTTTACCGTTCCTAAATCCTGGAACAATGGGAGCCAAACATATCTCATTAGGAAGGACATTCCATAGCCTGGGAATCAATTAGGATAATTATCTCAACCACCTTTATATAAGGAAAAGTCACAAAGAAATAAGTTATGATGAAAGGTAAGTTTTAATTGCAGGGGATAAATACTAATGAATTGTGGTGCCTGTGTTCATGCATCTATTTTTTTTAACAGATTGGAATTTTGACACAAAGTACTATTTTTCTAAGCTTTAATCCTCCTTCTGAAAAGCTTCACAATCTGTCAGTAGTTATCACTTTGGAAGACAATCACAGAATCTTCAACCATACTTGGATACTTATAATCTATTTCCTGAAAACTAATCTACAAATGACATTAGAATCTTCCTAAGATTAGCCAGCTATCTTGACTTTGTGAAGGCAAAATCCTTCCCAGAATATCAAGGTGGATGAGATCAAATCAACAGAGTAGACTAATGGGGAGAAATAGGACTGATACTTTATATTACAGTCTAACATAGAGAGCTCATGATCCAGGACTGCAAGACACATGGGGGAATGCAGGTGCACCTTTAAAACAGCAGCCCAGACCCGGCTGCAGGCAAGTTGTACTTCCAAGAGACCTGAAGGGCATTGTGTTGTGGAGTGCTGTTCTATATTGGACACGCTTACTGGGGAATTCTGTTAATTGTAGCCCCAGCACACTGGGAAGGCAACAGGTTGGGGGAAGGTGCTTGGAGAATGAAATCTTATTAAACGGAAGGCTTCCAAAGCTTTAAATAGATCTCAAGAAAAGCAACTTTCTCAGAGCCCCAACTCCAAGTGTTTCATCTTTCTTGGCCCTGACTGATATTTAAATAAGCAAAAAACAAATCTGAAATACATTATTACTTAACACAGAGAGTTAACACACTGTCCTTTTAACAATTTCAGCATTTCATAAGTCTATTCAGTGTCAGTTACCTAAAACAGGAAGCAAATATTACACATTCTTGTTACCTTTAAATGTACACATATTAAATTTCTCAGATGAATTTGAATAATGTTTATTAGGAGACTTTTTACCACCCCCCAATCATATTTTCAGAGCAATTTACAAAAAGACACAAAATAAAAAATAGGCATTGTAATACTTAAAAATGACATGAAAATATTCTCTACACATAAACACAACATTCCTAATGGTACGAAAGAAAAAAAAACCATAAACACCAATTATTAACATTCTATGTGGATTTTTAAAGAAAGTTGTTATTTCAACACCTTAATGTCATTTAAATAGTATTCTTTGATAGATGAAGGCAAAACTACCACCAAAATTGCAGATGAATTGTCTATTCCCTGATGATTCCAAAACAATTACAGGATGCAGAGCAATCTAGTTAAATTTTATTCAAAAGCTTACTACACTTGTGTTTTCTCTTATTTTTCTATCAATGAAACCCAGGAGGCTTAAGCACAATTCATTATGTATGAGACCCAACTTACAGTGCTTGACTGTTGATTAATAGGAAAGTTTGCAGTATGTACATTTGCAACATTAGATGCATACAATATGCTAACTTATTCTTCCACTGAAGCTAATTATTTACAAAAATGACTACTTGAGACTACAATTTATTAAATGCATGCATCCAGTCTCAATTTGGCCCCAAAAGACAATCTGGAATAAAGATCTTTTACTTGATGTGACAACTTCTGGGAACAATGTTATTAATATTCTAAATGTAGCGAATAAAGCGTTCAGATAGCCTTATGTCTATGTTGTATTTGTTCTTCACAGTGAAATCACTGAACAAGCACAGTTTTTCAAAAAGTTTAATAAAAGGCACATGGGGATTGGCCTAATTTTAAATTATTTTTATAAAAAAGACACACTTCTATATATTAATATTAGGATTTTTGAAAATATAAAAAATTAATACATATTTTTAAAGAGAGTTTGGAAACTGAAACATATGAAAGATTTTTAAAATGTATTTAATTTTTACACGTATCTGTTAATTTTCTACCACAATATTTAATTTGAAGATATGTTGAAGAATCTTTAAAATATTCACTATAAGCCTTATCTTCACAGAGTCATTATTTTATATATATCATTATTTTCAGTGGGCAACCAAACTAGTTCAGCAGTAAAGTCCAGGTTGTGATTTATGTATCTACTGCCATAATAGTCTTTGACCATAAATGATAATAATATTGGGAGTGCCTGAGAGTCATTTTGATTGTGGCAGCATAGAAATACATTTAATACATAAATGAAATAACTAATAAAAATTCACTATCAAACGTGCAAAGTTTGGGGTCTTTTAGACCATCTTTCTGACTGGAAATTTTGACTGTGTTTCCATCAGATTCTTATTAACATGTAATATTGCAGATATGAATCATAATGGGAATACAGGATTCCAAATATATTCACATTTTAATGGTTCTATAATGCACCACTGAGTTGTGTCAAAAAGGACGTAATAAATGGTTTTTAAAATGTAGGAGAAATGTGTATTCAACACTTTACTTATATTAATGTTAGGATCAAATTTGCAGAGATATAAAGAGAGGTCAATGCTATCATGGAAGGAATGTGACATACTTCTTCCTGAAGCTTTTCAGCTGGCATGCAGCATCCAGAATGCAGTTGTCTCCATATTCTGTGTAGCTGAAATTTGTCAGTACACACTCTCTAGATCAGATCAGAATTTGATCCCTGTCTGCATATGCCAAGAGAAGAGAAGGAGGAATCATTATCAAATCTCCAAGACTCAACTGTAGGTATAGAATGTCATTAAATAATGACACTAGGGTTCCAACTGGATCCTACCTAGGTTCAGGGAACCTAGAGAAGGATTGTAGCATCTGTGAAAAGGCTTTTTTCAAAGAAAGTGGGACCTCTTAAAAGTGAAACTATCACAAGCTGCTTTTCTGTGTAGCATAAGCCTAGCCTAGATTTGCACACAGAAGAATATTCATAATCTCCTTCTCTTGATATGAATTCATACAGATAAAGGTTTGCTGGTTTTAGTTTTAAAATTTTTAGAATTGTTTCTAGAATACAATTTATTCTATGATCCTACTTTACCTTTGTGTGTATGTGTGCCTTTGAGTCAGTGTTGACTTCTAGTGATTGCCTAGACAAGTCCCTGCATTTTCTTGGCAAGATTTCAGAACTGGCTTGCAATTGCCTGCTTCTTAGAGGTGAGAGAATATGACTGGCCCAGGGTCACCCAGCTGGCTTTGTGCCTAAGGTGGGACTAGAACTCACAGTCTCCCCATTTCTAGTTTGTTGCCTTAACTACTTAACCACCAAACTGGTTCTCACTTTATCTTTACCAAATTGTATACAGTAAGCTTCTATGAGGAACTATGGCTAGAGTGATCATAGATGTTTCAGGGGAATTTTAATATGTATACCTGATCATATACCTTTATTTTCTAAGCTTCTCCATCTTTGGCACTATCCTTCAGCTTGTCTCCCATAAGATACCAATCAGCTTCTTGGCTGAGTTGTCACAAGAATCAGTAGAATCACAAGAATCAGTAACCTGTTCAGAGCCATGTAGTACTACTACAAATCACAGCATTCAATGGCATTTTTTCTTGCACAGAGCCAATTTGAGAAATAATGCACTTTGGAATTTCTAAGTCAAATATAGAGTCATACAGAAATAGGGTATGGGTAGAGTAGGGTGAAGAAAATGGAAACTCTTACAGAAATAACCTGAGATGGCAATGGTTTTTAAAAATTAATTCATTCCTGCCCACCCCCACCCCCATCCTTTATGAAATAGCATAAGTGTTGACTGCTGCAAAACAGGATGCTGGAATCGATCCATTACCAATTCTGCCCAATGGGACAATATTTAAAATTTGTCTAAATAAGTGGTTGAATAGTCAGGCTGTTTGGGATTGATGGGAGTGTGGTATAACACACATTGATGGAGTTATGTTCAGGAAGGTTGCCATAATCCCAACTAAAATGAAGCATAAAACAATAAAGTACCTTGCCCAGAAAAGGGTTGTTGGTCATTGGCCTATAACAATTGAGATTATTGCAGCCTTCTTTAATGAGGCTGGGATTACTCCTTTTTGTAGGACAAATATATAATATCTTGGACCCAGCTGAGTATCTTCCTCCTCCTAGATGTAGTAACCATGGGACAAAAGGCAAGTGAACATGCGGTTGGTCAAATCTACCAAGTACCTTATTAGATAATCAAGCATTAAAAACAGAAATTCATCCAGATTAGATGCTTGATACTTCTACAGACTGAACATGTGAAAATGTAAATCATAATGAATTTGATCAACTTTGTTCTCAAAGTGACTAATGAACACATTATAATGAGCTACCAAGGGTAGTTCCACAAAGGCCCTACAACACTTGGTAAATCTCCATTGGGTGACACTGAGAATCCAATGGTGGAAAAGAAAAAAAAAATCCTTTTTTATCTCCATCACCACCACCACTACCATCACAGAATATGCTAGGTAATGAACTCTTACTAATGTTCAGTCAGATTTGAGATGAGTTTTCCTCCACCTGCATTCTAGGTACCTCCCAGCTTCCTTCCCTGCACTCACTTGAGATGTCTTCCAAGAGACTGAACAGGTTTTCCCCCTTGGGAACACCCAGAAGTCATTGTGTGAACTGCTTAGGTCATCTCTGCACCCTACAAGAAAGCTAAATCTTGGGTTGCTATCAAAATGAAAATATCCACCTAAAAGGTTCTGCCTATGCTGGAATGTTTGTCTGACTATAGATCTTGCATGGTCAGTGTCAGATTCAAATAGATTCAAACCAATATGTGGAAGAAAAACTCAAATGATGTTTTTGGTCATTTAAAACTTTCTTTCAGTTAGAAATCCAAATGAGTTAACAATTTTGTTTGTACATAATTTAAGCTAAAAACAAGTTTGCCCTAAGTCATGCTTGAAGAAGTCAACCTAGATTCAAAACTAAGTACTTCCCCTGCCACATGTTTGAGAGAACCAGAATACGATACAAAAAAGTAGCTTGTAACTGCTTGAAAGAAAAATCAGTACTAAGGATTTATACTGGAATTCCATAAAAATGTTGGGATACTAGATTTGCTGTGTGTATTTAATAGCAGCAGGAACAAATTTGCCACTTTATATAAAAAAGAAATTAAGATTTGTTTTAGAATAGTGCTTAGCTTTAGACACAGCACACTTACTTTGGCCTTTCCATTTTATCAAACTATAAAAATAAAGGCCTAAGTACTTAAAGGAGGAAACTTGTTCAATTGAAACCAATTAGGTGTGACTGTTTGGAAAAGATCAAAACTTTGGATTTCTCTTAATTTATGGTAATAATTTTTTTTTTGCAATTAGTTGGCAAAACCATTCAGAAGCTGCTATAAATCAAGCCTGATTGGAAGAAGACTACATTATTGGCATGCAATAAATGCTGACATTCTACCTTAACAGTTTCGGTGAATGCACATTCTTTGTTAAATTAGACAGAGACTGAATCATAAGGTTGCAAGCGTACGTTAAATACATGACTTTGCTGCAGCCCACCTGAACTGAGATCTTAAGATGAGGCTCAATTGCAAGGTATTCCAATTTATTCCAGAGATTCATGTGACACTGAGTGTCAAGCTGCTTTTATGTCAATCGACACTGACTTGATAGGACATAATTAATCAACCAATGCAGTAAACAATTTGCCTATTTTAGGATGCCAATATTTTCTGTAAGGTTAGGAAGTATCAAACAATGTCAGAAATTGACATTGAAAATGGTGGAAACAGTTGAAAAGTCTATTTTAATGCTTATCTGTTCCTTGCTAATCACTTTGGTGATCTCAATCTACATCATGAATGCTCACGTAATAATAAGTGTGTTAATTTTTAAAGATGCCACAAGAGTTTTTGTTGCTTTTCCATAACTCTTCCTTTATTCTTCTTTTATTAACTGTAATCCTCTCCTCAACAACACATAATAATAAGCTCATGTTCTATACCCATATCTTGGTACTTTTCAGAGCCTGGGTTAGTCTGGTGGAAATTACTTGGTAAAATGTTAGTTATTGGGGACAAAATGCATTTAAAAAGACATATTAACATATTAAGACAGCCTCTCCATGCAGGTTTCCTTATGGAATGAAATATCTAGTAACTGTGACAAAAATCAGGGATAAATGAGAAATGAAATCCAAGGGCCAGAGATCTATCATAGCATTGTTTGGTGTGTTTGGGGAGGGGGTTGTCTTAAGATCTCTGGATTTAGGAAAGCTTTGCAACATGACCTCATCTTCAATGTAGCCTGAGCTCTTGAATCTTGCAGTACCTTCTCTGGAGGTTAAAGTTCAGTGACACATTCATACTGGTACTGTTCCTGTGAAATTTCATTTTTTAAAAAGTATATTTTTACATTCATCCCCTTTGTTGAGATTGCCTATACCTGTGGCCTTTTAAATGCAGAGTTCTACTATAACTACCACTATCACCCTTTTTCTATTAATAAATGACAGTATTCACCAACTTATTTTATGATATAAAACAGGCTTAAAAATCTCTGTTAATCTTTTATACTGAACTTTCACAAATATCTCATGAGGCTTATGCATGTTTCCTAGACAGACAATGGTCAGGACTAAAATTAGCTTCAAAACTCAATTGTTTGAAATCACAAACATGTCACCCAAAATTCTGAATATTCAGCATTTCTATGCAGATAAGCATTTATAGTTTATAATAGTTTATAGTTTATAACAGAAGCAGCCAAAATCACAAGTCAGTCAGCAAGATAATTTAGCATTATTTCTTGCTCATCTCTTTGGATATCAAATTCACACACACAAGTACAGGGAACACAGCCTAGGAAGTAGCAGGGGAAGTAACGGTAGGAAATAGCAATTGCTCTGCCTTCACTGTGTCTGCACAGACGAGTCCAGACACACACACACACACACACACACACACACACATATATATATATATATTTAATGTGCATCATCTCTTCCATAGTTGGGACATGGGAGATGGAATAGTCAGAAACTTGCTACAAGCAATGTTCATTGTTGTTCACAGCAAAGTTAATTATATATGCACTTTGATTTGAAGATCAGTGTTGTGACAGGTCCCAGGGAGGTAATCTTTTCAACTGCTTGTCAGGCTCATATAAACTTCTTTTAGCATGTAGATCTCAAAGATGTGGACAAAATATGTGGCAAGATGATGGCCACCATCCATTTGCTTACTTGTTGCTTCTCTTAGCTGACTGGGAATGGACCTATAGTTAAGGGGAATCCTTGAGTGTGGAATGTGTTCCCATGTTCCTTCCTACTTAAAGGAGGCAATTAAAAGACTCTGCTAAAAAAAGTCTTCCCTTATAGGGCAGTCTCAGAAATTCCATTCTTGGTTAAGGTGATCAAGAAAGTGGTGGCCTTATAGCCTCAGATACAACTGGTGAAACTGATTATCTGGATTCATTTTAAGTTTGGGCTCAACTGAAATATCTTACTGAGAATGCTTTGGTTGCCTGGAAGATGTTCTACACTGGAAACTAGATAAAGAAAATGTGTCCCTGCTAGTTTTCCTGGAAGCCTTGGTAGCTTTTGATAACAATGGCTGTGCTTTCTTCTGGCCCATTTAGCAGGGTTGTGTTGGGGGAACTATTTGGTTCTGATCCTTTCTGTCATAGACTTATTTGGTGACTGCTATGATAATGAAGGTATTTGCACAACTATAGCTAGGGCATTAACTGTGTAACCTTTCCTGAAGTGGTCAGACCAGGTAGCCCTCACTTAATGAAAATTGGGGCTGGCAACTCCATCGCTAAATGATGCGGTCATTAAGTGAGACATCCCATGACTGCAATGGACTTATGACCTTATTTCTGCTGCAGTCGTTAAGTGAATCACTGTGGTTGTTAAGCAAGATATTACATGACTGTAACTTGCAATTTTACTGCTGGCTTCTCCATTGACTCTGCTTCTAGAAAGCCAGCTGTGAAACACACAAATGGCAATCACATGACTGTGGTATGCTGTGATGGTCGTAAATGCCTGCTGGCAGTGAAGCACCTGAATCTTGATCACATGACTGCAGGGATGCTGCAGCAATCGTAAGTGCAAGGACTAGTCATAAAGTTTATTTATTTGTTTATTTATCACATTTATATAGCTGCCCATCTCAAAGAATGTTACCCCGGGCGGTGTACAATAACATATCATAAAAACTGACAATTTTAAAAGCATTCTACTCTTAAAGTTACTTTTTCAGCACTGTCATAACTTCAAACAGTTATTAAACAGGAAAGTCGTTAAGCCCAAGGTATACCTGTAATGGTTATCCATGCCTTGGTTACATCCCATATTGATCACTGTGGCACCCTATATATAGGACTCCCTTTGAAAAGTGTCCAAAAATGAAAATTTGTGCAAAATATGGCACTAGGCTGCTGACTGCTATATGGTTCAGAAATCACATCTGCACTGGTTGCCAATTGCCAATCACTTGCAAAAAAGACATAATATGGACCTTAAAATTTTTAAATAGCCTGGGACCTGATTACCTGAGGGACTAGTCCTCCCACATTAAACTTGCTTAGTTACTTAGATCAGCAGGAAAGGCCCTTTTGAAGTTTCCTGCTTCCAGAAGCTCACTATCTTCTATATAGGAGAGAGCCTTCTCCTGTGTGGCTCCCAGGCTACAAAATGCAGTTTCCAAAGAAATGCATTGACCATGCCCTCCCAGGATTTAGGGAAATGAAAAAAAACCCCACCTCTTTCACCAAGCTTTTAGTGGTTAGCTGAACCGATTTTAATGATACCACTTCTAAATTTGTCTTTACCAATAGACCTTGTTACTTACAACCGATTTGAACAGTCATCAGTGACTGTTCAAATTATGATGGTGCTGAATGAGGGGAACTTATGACTGACTTACGGCCATCACAGTGTCCCTATGGCCACATGATCGCAATCTGGGTGCTCGGGTGTCTGGCTTGTGATTATGATGTCGCAGCAAGCCATGGTCACGTTTGTCATTAGCGACCTTCCCTGCTGGCTTCCCACAAGCAAAGTCAATGGGGAAGCCAGCAGGGTAGTTTGTAAGTTGCTCCCATTGTTTCTTCTCCTGAGCAGCCCCATTACGGAATACGAGATCCCAGGGATCTTGTACTCCATAGCACCCCCGACCTGCCTGCACTCTGTAGGGCTTGCTTGCATGCAGCACTGGTCCCATCAACCCCCGCGGCCCCTGCTGGTCTGCCTGCACATCCTAGTGCCTGCTAGTGCTGCTCAGCACCTGCCCATGGCCCCTCACCAGCCTGCCTGCGCTCTTTAGTGCCTGCCTGAGGCCCTCACCAACCCACCTAACAGCCCCTGCCAGTCCACCCTAGCACCCGCCTGTGCTCCCTAGCATTTACCCGTGGACATCACCAGCCTGCCCACCCCTTGGACCCATGCACCTCTGCATACTCCTTGCCTGGGATTCCCACCGCTTTCTGCTTAATGATCTACGTGTTTCTGGGGTTACAATGGTAACCAGGACTGCTGTTGCTAAGCGATGCGGTCACATGACATTGCGCTTTATGAGCGCATTGCTTAGCGATGGCAATCCCAGTCTCAATTGTCATCACAACCTGAGGACTACCTGTATTTCAAATTGTATTGATTGTGTTACTTGAGTTATTGTAAGTAGCCTTGACTGTCATATGGACAGGAAGCTGGGCTCTATGTTTAAAATAATATGTTCTTTCTGTGATGATTGAGCTTTAATCACTCACTTGCAAATTTGTAATGAGCATTCAAGGGTGAATTTGCAGTGCTCTAGGACACTGAAAAACTACAGCAAAAGGATGAATATTTTACAAATCAATGAATTTGGCTAAAGTTAAAAGCATATCCTATTACTGATTAGTGTGAAGTTTGTGAAAGACTCAACAGAAGCAGAACAGTACACAAGTATTTATTCTACAGATAAATGCTGTATCTATCTACAAGCACACATGCACACATACTAAGTATGTGTGTGTGTGTGTGTGTGTATATATATTACAGTACTGTGATATTAGACTGCATTCTACTAGATTTAACTGAATCTGTGTTGCATTCCATTAGTGTGTGCATACAGCATTAATAAATAACGCTGCCACTTAAATGCCTTTCTTGAAAATTGGTTTGTTCTGTTCTGTATAAATAATACAAATTTCTCTGTTAGTAAGTATGTCAGATTTGCTTCCCCCTTCCTTTTACCTATGCATAGCAAGCAATATGAGCAAATGTAGCAGTTCAATCTAGGAAGTAGTTTATAGAACAGCAATAATAATATAGTACTTGGCTAGCATAGCCAAAACCCTTGTATTTTGACATAGCTGACATATGTCTATTGACCATGTGTCAATAGTAATAATAAACTCAAGGATCAGATGGATGCCTGTTCTTTAAAAGCAACAAATCAAGTATAAATTTTTTAAATCTACCTTTTAAAATTATGGCTTTTAGCAAAGACACAATGATGAACTATCAGGAAAAAAAAAAAAAGAAGAGAGTGAGAACTGCCAATTTCTTTACAACACGTCAACATTTAAATATAATTAAATAGGTATTCCAATCAGAAGTATTATACCAGGCATATTTCAAAAATTAACATTTAGTTAAAAAATTAAATATTATATCTTCTCTTATTCTTCCCCTAATTAATATGTTAGTCAGTTGTTAAGAGCTATGATGAACACCAAAATTTTCTAGACTGAATGCAGTACCAGAAATCTTCACCTTCATTATCCTTCAGTGTTTCTTCAGACTGTCTTGATTGTTCTGAAACTCTCCTCAGAAGATAAACATACTGACCTGTGGAATTCTGACTTGGTTCTGCTAACTCATGTTTTCCAGCTACAGGTAGTCCTCAACTTATGACCACAACAGGGACCATAAAATTCGTTGTTAAGCAGTTTGGTCATTAAGTGAGGCATCATGTGACCACACCTGATTTTACAACTTTTTTTGCCATGGCAGTTAAGCAAATCACCAGGCCATTAAGTGAATCATCTGGTCATTAAGCAAATCACACAGTTCCCCATTGACTTTGCTTGTCAGAAGCCAGCTGGGAAACTCGCAAATGACGATCATGTGACCCCAGGATGCTGCAACTGTTGTAAATACATGTCAGTTGCCAAGCACCCAAATTTTGATCACGTGACTGTGGGGATGCTGTGATGGTCATAAGCGTGAGGACTGCACCACCAGAAGCTATAGATACCCTTCTCTACTTACAGCAGAATCTAAGGAGGTTTAGAGCACTGGCAACTGCTGAAGGAGACCAAGGACACTAGAATTGGTACAGCATGGCCACAGGACTCTGCAGCAGGTTAAGGAAGACAGCTACTAAGTACCTGATAAAATTGCCAATGGACTCTGCAACCAGTGAAACCAATCCTCCCCATCTCCAGGCTAAGCTGGCCTTCAGCTGGGATGCCTGCTTGTGATCTCAATACTAGGTGCTAGCAAACAAGACTACCCAGAGATCTTCAAATCTTTTGATAGTATCTTCCCTATTGTTTTGACATAAAGGCTTGGTTCATTTCTTTTTTCAGCCATGCTTTATTCCTACAACTCTTCTAATTATTAGTGTGAGCATTTGTTGCCTTTTAACATAAGCATAAATAATTTCCAAACATAAACCAGTTATTTCAAACATAAACCAGTTATTTCAAGACTCAGTTTAGACATTTTGTATAGTACACATTGGAGACCAACCATGTACATGTTAATGGAAGTCTACAAAGAAACACTTGACCACTAATGTTACTAAGTACAGTAATTTATATAACTGTCACTAATACCAAGTGTTCATTATTAGGCACAAATTAATTGTATGTAGACTGAATTAATGGATGAAAAAACATTCATGTTTCATATTCATAATACAGAGACAGTGCCTAGCCAAGGCAGTGGGGAATGAAATAGGTCGTCAGTACAAAGCTATGTTGCACATCCATACTAATGACCCAAAGAGCTTTACTGATCATGTAAGACTGAAATATCTTTAAAATGCAAAATAAAAAACCACAGAGAAATGCAAACACCAAATCACGAACTGTAGCATCAAGTTGACCCCCAATGTGCATTTTTCAGACTGCTACCTACAGATTTATAAATAAATGATTAGATGGAAAATCCCTAGAGGTTTTCCCTTTTCCACAGCAATTACAGGTGTAGATTATTACCATTCAAGTAAGGTTCAAGTTAAAGTTCACTGAATGGCAGGAATCATTCATTGCTGTCCCCACCTCTTAAGTCACTGTGGCAGAAAATCTGATGTTAGTATGTATTGTGAAAATTTTAACAAGTCCAGTCAATATGCACCAAATAAGCACATTCTTAAGTTAAAATATACTTTTGCTAATAATGGACTGAATTAAGAAGGTATTGAGATTCAAATCTCATCAATATCAGAGGGAAATTTCTTGTAGTTTATATGTGGAATTAAGAAATCATCATCAGTACAGTGCTAGCATTTCCATTTCTACGCTTTCTTCCTGTTATTTTAAAGCCAGCATTTTTAGTGCTAATAAGGACAATGGGGTTAATCACAAAATAAATCATACCAGTCCAGTGCTTGTTTCTCAAATTATGAGTTTTTTCCATTATTGATATATGCTTTAAATACCTGCCTCCCTTCTCCTGTGCACAATCATCAGTCAGAATCATTGCATTCAAAAATATGTAACTATTTTTTAAAACATAATCTTGACCTGAATTTTTTTCCACCAAAGATCAAGCTCGTGAATTGGGTTCAGCCAAACTAAACCAACCACTCAACTGAACAAAAACCTTTACGTGAACATACACAACATTCAAGCATGTTATTAAAAATTAGCATTTTAATATATATACAGATGACACATTTAATTCCTATGTATTTCAATAGGCAAGGATAAGAATACAGAGTGTACTAATCAGATTTAAAGTTAACACTGTTTAATGTGCCTTGGAAGCTATTTTTAAATTAAATCCTATTAAGAAAAGGGGCTCAGAAACATTTGGGCAGTAAGAACCTTCTTTTACAGTACTTTTATCTTAGATAACACCAGGTGAGATATATCCAATCACAAGGTTTCTTAGTTGGCAATTCACATAAAAGCACACAAACCTTTCCAATTACACAGGTGATTACTTTCAGATGATGTCACAATTATGCATTAACTTTCCCCAATACATAGTTGAAACGACACACAAAAATTCCCGATGCTAATGATGTTTCACAGCCATTAAGTTTTAATTGATTTTACAAAGAGTGTTGGGGGGGGGGACCTTAGTTATGCTTAAAAGCTGAAAAGACAACTTTATTCTGTTCCTCTATCACTTGCAGCATTGTGTCCTAAAGTGCTAAAAAAAAAAGGCAACTCTGCAAGCACAGAAGAAAATATTTTAGGTGAAAGATGCACAAAGTGCGCCAATGTCTAAATTCTATTTGCACAACCACTGTAATTTATAGAAGCATTATTACAGTACTACTAGTACTGAGGATATTGTGTTTAAACAGAGATTGTTACCTGGGGAAAAAAAGTTTTCTTTATATTGTTGTTTTGCATGCACTGATTTTGATCTAAAATATCTTATTTGCACAGCACAATGCTATACACCCACAAAGCTCTCCAAGACGTGCATTGTAACACACATTCCAAAACAGAGAAAATACTACCGCCAAACTGTAAATGGCTAAATTTTTCCCCAACCTGGCAACCTGATAGAGGTATTTTGTTGTAACTTCAAATGGCCTTCTTGAGTTTGGAGTGTACTTAATTAAACCATTAACTGGATATATAGTTTGTCTTATCACTTGATTACCTGGAAAACTAAAATTGCCATCAAGTGTAGCTGATGCTCTGATATTGCTTTATTTCAAACAGCTTATTTGTATTTAATTCCTTTTTTCTTTTCTTAGTCTCCCTACTATTATTAAAATGAGGGCAGGTACACTTAACGGAGGCTGGAGGAATCTACATTGGGTTCTTCCATACTGGGAGAAGCTTTGTCAAGGTATTTAGCAGCACGGGACAAGTCACTGTTAAATGGCTTCATGAACTCCACCACTCAGCCCCCTTAGACCACAGAGGGGAAATTCAGCAGTGAATGAGTCTTATTTGTTGATGTAATTTTCCATTCCCCTCACTCTCAAAGTGAAGAATCCTTCTGGGAAAGCTTCTAAACTCATCCCTATTGTGAACACTCAGAATGCCAGCCCCAGTTATGCTTTTTCTGATTTTGGCACAATTTTTTCCCTTTTCAGGGAGGAATAAGAACAGTATTCCCACTCTTAACCCACCCAAAATACAGAGGTCAAGTAAAGTTTCCTCCCAGTGATATCACCATGTAACCCACCTGCTGCCTCTGGAAGGATGACTTTGGGCCCCAACCTTTCAAACATTGCCAAACTCCTGATATACAGAAAAACTTGGGATTTTCTTTTAGAAAAGGCTTTCAGATCTGCTTCTGTCTGCCTATCATCTACCTACTTACCTAGCCACCTGTCCATTTGAACCCAGCTTCTTTTTTAGCCCTTGAGAGGCCTGCAATAGAATGTTTATTTGAACCCCCACCCTCTTTTCACTGCATCCAATATCAGTGTAATTTTTCTCTATTATTTTTGTCCATTAAGTCAACTGCCCAGTAAACTGAAATGTGCGTGGAAGCCCAAACTACTGAAATAGCCCTTGGGATTATATTTCCTGACAGAAAAGTATTGATCTCATCGGATCATTTCAAACCCCCAACCACTCAATTTGGAATTCAAATTAGACTAAAGTCTAGGCTCCTGCTTACCTTTATTCAATGCAAAGATAAGAGGAATCACTGAAGTCAGTCGACGTGTATCATCGCTCCTTTAAAGTATTTATAGCAGTGGATTTTTTTCTCTTTGTGCAAAAGAGCTCTATGACATATTGAGAATCCCATCAGTGATATGACATGTTTGAATTTGCAATAGAGGATGAAAAGGGGATGGGGATAACTACATCTGTATAAAATAGTTCATTGTCCACAATTAGTCATGCTGTTTTTTTCAATCCTAGCAGAATGCAAGTCTCTTTTGTGCTTAGGTGAACATTTAGAGTCACATCAGATTTGGCTCCCAATTTGATCAGGAGATCCATACTTTGAACTTCCTTCTGTAGCACAAACAACTTAATTGTAAGGATGCTAGGAAACGTGGGAGAAGAAAGGGAAGAGAACAGCTATTTGAAGGTGTCCTTCTTGTCTCCTCTGCAACTTTCGATATGACACCAGAAACAGTATAGTTAAGGCAGAATGTCTGCAGTTCCATGGACAATAAAATTAACCTTTAGATTTAAAAAAAAAAAAAAAGGAAAAGGTGGAAAAAAGGCAGTATATATGTGATAGAGACTCAGAAGGGAGAAAAATGATCTGCGAGCAGCATCAACCCAAAGTAAACAATATGCAGTCCAGAATTTCATGCAATGGAGCAAGTCAGAAGACCGAAAGAAGGATAAATATTCATCTGTGCGATGATGGCAGATAACAGTTCCAGTTCAAAATTGACAATGTTATGGGTGCTTGCCTTTTGATGTAATCTTACTTCGGTATGCTCAAAATTCTAAATATAGAAAGGTTTTCTAAAGTCACATACAGAATAGGTCACAAGCTACAGTATGTCTCAGGTGTTAAATTCAACATAAACTTTAATATCTTTTCTAGGAATCAGCTTATATTCATCAATGTAGACAGCTGGGCTGGAAACATTACCAACCCATGGATACTACCAGCTGTTTTAATAGGTATCCTACCATAGGATAGGGGGGGAAAAGGCAAAGAATCATATATTGTAAATGTAACTTATATGCATTGTGGCAGTGGCAAGAAGCAGGTTTATTTTATGCACAGACTGAAGAAACTATCATACTATAAGTTCTCTTTCATTCATTTCTTTCTAGCTTACACATGTATAAGAAGCATCCTCAGTTCATAAATCTTAATTTCATATCAGCATAACTTGTCCTTTGCCACTGAGGGAAACTGATAGGCTATATCCTGCCTTTTTGGAGGAATATAAAGACCAGGAGAAGATTATCATCTTGGTCTCATACGTTGTCCCAAAAAGGCACAGCTGCAGCTTGTTTCTCCATCTCTGCCAGAAGGAGAGCACCAATAAACTCCAACTGAGACCTGGGTTGGGACCAAAGACTGAACAAAAGCACACTCTTGCTTTTCTCATTGGCATAGGGTTTTAAGATAGCCTGTGGTTATATTGTCACATCAGTGTCAGCCAGCATCGAAATGCATTATGGATGATGGGAACTGTAGATCACATCTGGATGGCCAGAGGATGCTACCCTTATCCTGCTGAGCTGGGAATATATGTACATTTAAAGGTATGGAAACCTACTTCTCTGCATTTTAACTTACATATGCTTGATTCAGATAATACCATTTGGACTAGAGAAACTGTTTGTCCTAGATAGGCTTCCATTTACTCTAAAGAATCAGATTTAGAACCTGAGTGCTTCTGGAATCAGAATTGTTTCTGGAATGTAAACTGTCTGCTTTACTGAGATGTATGCTAATGAAGCAATTTTGTTTGTTCCTATCAAAAATGGACTTTGAATACACTAAGATAGGAAGCTAGTGAAATAGCTTATTGGTACTCGTGTTTGTATATTTTTGACCTAAGGGAGCACACCTTTTCCTACCTCTAAGTTTGCATAACATCGTTTAAATCTGATTTTGAGACTCAAATTAACACTGTTACTGGAAGAAAAATAATTAATTGCATTTAAAACAATACAATAAAATTTCCAACCCTGTAGTTTATATTCTGTCCATAAAACACCAGGTAGTTTTATAGGCCCTCTGAATGTTCTTGTCCACAAATAAAACCTATAAAAACTGTAAATAAGGATTTCACCTCTTTGGTTTTCCTAAGTAAACTCTTTTCTCTTTTGTTCTCATGCAGAAATACACACAAGTAATCTTGTTGTGGTTTAATAGTCTTCCAAATCACCCTCAATGGCAGCTATATGCTACATACGTTGAACCAGACTTTTAAGTGTTGTTATATACTCATTCTTTGTTAAAGAAATAATGCTATTGGCTTTGGATCTAATCTGCTGTATGTGCTACTTTTACTTCTTTTACCATGAACGAGTGTGATAGTTTGTGATCTCCAGGGATTTTAGCCAGGAATCTAACTCCATAATGCTGCCAATATATGGCAAGACCTGTTCTCTTTCCTTATAAATACATTTGGAAAAGAAACCAGGCACTAGACAAAGATGTATAAGTACTTTCTGAAACAGAAGCAATGTCAAAGTAGATTTGTTTCTCATTATGGTAGCCAGACACACATACAGATATTTAAAAGCATTAATAAAACCCATACCATTGTATAAGCAACATTTAAAACAAGAGAATCTTCATTCAGATGGCAAACATTTGACTAGATCTTGGTACAATAGTATTAAAATTATCTTCAGTACGTGTTAAAGTTATCTACACAATATAACAAACATATGTAACATGCGAGTCAGCCTATATGTATGGTCTTAAAACTCTTTGAAAATGATAATGGGAACGAAGTGCATAAAATAGGGAATTAATATTCTTTTCTGATTAATACAATTGTGCCTCCTAACACAGAATATATGAATATATATTGGCAGTAGGATAATGGGAGGCCAAAATAATACTTTAAACAAAGGTATGTTCATTATCATTTTTAGGTTTGGTTGAGGAAGGGCAATGTTACCTCTGGTTGATCAAAATAAGATCCAGAATAGGATTATCATGTCATATTCAAATGAACACCAACAGGAACAATCCGGCACATTAAAACAAACTAATAATGGAGCTTGTTCTATTTGTCACTTTTGGTTAAAAAGATCGTGAAAAGTGTGTATCTATATCTATTCAGGAAAGTAACCTAACATCATTATATATTTTGAAAAGTTTCATTAAAATGTATGTTATGGGCAACTGGCATTTAAACTGAGCATTCCAAGGGAAATGGCTTAAAAAAAAAAAAAGCATAAACCAGGAAAATTCATG
This sequence comes from Python bivittatus, assembly GCF_059951505.1. Classification (NCBI taxonomy): domain Eukaryota; kingdom Metazoa; phylum Chordata; class Lepidosauria; order Squamata; family Pythonidae; genus Python; species Python bivittatus. Next base: position 63,773,401 of record NW_028277125.1, on the reverse strand, counting down.
TAACTTACATAGACAAACATTCAGACTACACAAAAAATGAAGGAAAAATTTGTAGGGCAGGTAGACCAGATTTTATGATTTGAGTATTTAATGATTTGGAATCATAGAAAACATGACTAGAGAAGACTTTAAAGATAATCTACTCCAAGTCCCTGCTCAGTATAGAAATCCACTAAATCATCCCTAATCAGATGCTATCCAGTCCCTGTTTGAAAATTGCCAATAAGAGTCCAGCACTGTTCTAGGCAGACAGGTCCACTGCTTATACTACCAGGAAATTCTTTCTAATATTCAGCCTGAATCTCCTTTTTTAAAATTTCATCCCACTGAATCATGTCCCATCCTTGTTCTTTGTTTCAACAAATGACAGGCTCTCTCTTTTTCAAGAACACATAATGATGTTGATTGCAGATGAGCTCTAATGACGTTGGTCATCAGTAGATCATCTAGTGATGAACTGTTCTGCCCACTCAGCCACCAGTATCACATGGGACCTAACGACATTGTAAGTTTCATTAGATTTTACTGACAAAAGAATGTACGTAATAATATAAAAACCATTCTTATACCAAGACAAATCATTGTCCCTCTCATTCAGAACTGCCTACACTGATCAGAAGCAGTTCTCCATGGCTTCAGTTATGGTGATAATTGTGGAATACATTCCACAATTCAATTGCTATGACCCATCAAATGCCTGAAACAAGACATGAAGACATTTTAGACAACAATATTGTTTTCTAAAGCTCTGAGTGCCATTCCTCAGGTTCTACATTAGATATAAATTCATGTTTTGTAACCATAATTGGGGACCTTGTTGTTTATTCACATCCTAGTGTGGAAAGCTGAAAAACATTCACAGTTGGGAAATTCTCTCCCCAGCAAAGTGAGATCAGCACTTTGTGCTGCTTATTTTTACATGATGCTTTATTTCTTTTTTATTACTTTTCAATTTTATAGTATAGTTTTTGTTCTTATGACTCTTTGTTTCTGTGATAATTGATATTTTTATTGCATGTTGTCCCAAGTACCCAACAGTCATAGTGTGCTGTGAAATATTACTTATGCCATTCCACTACATTTTACCACATTAATCTAAAGTATTCTCATTACATAAATAAATAAAATGCATGTGACACAATATTTTTTAATTTAGTTTTCTTGTTCAACATTTCACCAGGTATAAGGCCAATGAAGAACTCTTACATACTTGCAGAACATGGAAGAGCCCATTTTAAATAAAAAAGAATGAAGTTCTCAAGCAGAAGATTACAAACTAGGTCTGATTTTTACAAGTTAAGCTGTATGCACTTAGAATCTTCGTGCCCTTAAACTGTATATATACCAGACTGAACAGAGTGAAATAACAAGCACATGTTTTATTTGGTGGTTTGATCCGAACATCTGTATTCTCTACATGATCCAGCAAATAAGACTGCTGAATTCCTGGATTAATTACAGTTCCTTTCCAGGATCTTCTGCTGCTGCTTATTAAGCATTTGTTCCATCATACCAGTAGAACAAGCTGCTGTTTCCCATTTCTCCCTATAAATTGAACAAGTTCTTTAAGTACAGCAAAACTAAAGGTCCTTTTTATCACCTAGTTGAGGCTCTAATGTGAATTTTCTATCAACCAAGGCCTCCTTGGTATCACATAAGGGAACAGAGCATCAACCTTTCAGGCCAATTTTAAACTCTCTGGAGTGATTTCTGTTGCTTCTCCTTCCAAAGAGAATCTGGAGCACCCTGGGAATTGCAAACAAAACCAGCAGCTTACCTGGCTGTCAAACACACTTTTTGATCCACTGTATTGGAACTCTCCCCATCTGCATACTGGGGCTAGGGCAAAGCAGCCCTAATCCAGCTGTCTTCTGCCCACTCTGTGATGGTTGTTTCAAAATATTATGTGGTGAGCGAAGGGCTGCGGTCATAAAATAGTGCAAGAGGTTTAATATTTTGCTTCTCTTTGCTTTGAAGCATCTTTCACAGTTGCACAATAGTCATGATAGGAAAATTGTTTTCATTAGAGGCTTGTACATATGTGTATGCATGCACACACAGACACGCCCCTTATAATTACAGTTGTTATATTGTCCAGCGTAACCTTGCTACTGCATGAAGCCTAGATTGTAATATTCATAACGTATAAGGACGACATTTGTTGTATTCTTTGTTATGATACAAAAAATGTTGATATATTATTGTCTCCCCCTTTCTTCTGTTATTTAAATTCCCAATATTCCAATTACTTTTCAATTTGAATTTAAATATTTTAAACAATATTATGCTCACTAATAAAATTTTCCATGAAATATTTAAAGTGAGGGATTTTTGTTTGTTTAAAAGTTATGCTCTGAATGTAAATGTTTATTTAGTGATTTATGTTGCAATGTTAAATATACTTAGGACAAAGAAACAATTCTGCATGTTATTAGTATTTTTTTTTCAATGTTTGTGATATAAAAGTAGAAGGCAAATTTAATATATACCTCTGTGTATGTGTGTGTGTGTGTGTGTGTGCGTGTATGTGTGAATCAAAATTTCAGTATGTTTTCTGTCTAAATGTATGATTTCACAACTGCCTATATGTCTCTAAATATTCACAGAATTGTACAGAGAGACATCAATCTACAAATTCAACTTAAAAATGAGACTGGATATTGGGAATTTATATTTATAAATGTCATGCTCCATTTTTTATAATTGTCTTATATTATTGTGATCAATATTGAAGCCTACCACATGGCATTCAAAAACAGAAATCAACATAGTAGTTTGATGCTTCATAGGTATTAAAACAAACGCTTAAAGGGGGGAAAAAAGAGGCTATTAAACATGATGCTTTATCTCAAGAGTAGCCAACCTTTCAGGATCTGGGGACTATCTGACATAGTTTCAAGGGCTGCATGGACATGCTGTCCTGAATCAAATCCCGGGGGATACTGTGGCCAAGTAAACTTTGCAAACAAGCTATCCAAGCACTGCAAAGAAAATAAGAGGGGCATGCAGAAGCAAAATTTGTTAAAACCTGTCTAGAAACAGTTTGGAAAGCATTGAAAAAGAGCAGATAACCATATCAGAGCAGCAACACTGCACAAAATCCTAGAAGGTATGCAATCAGCATATAAACCTTTGTCCAATGCGAATAATGCAATAAAAAAGCAGTCATTAAGCCACATCCAATTCAATAGATATAAACAGTTTGAAAAATACCTATGTAACCACTGTACTGGAGACCATAACTTAGTAAAACATAGTTTATGCTAACTACATGTGTGAAAATCAATTTTTCATAATTTTGTTTGAAATTAATTTTCTAGGGTTTTTTTTTTAATGTCCATAAGAACGAACAATGACTTCAGCTATATAAGCCATTCTCCAATGCTTATATATGCTTTCAT
>NW_028277125.1:63727500-63765000 GCF_059951505.1 Python bivittatus | reverse complement strand
GTTTCTAGATTAGAGATCCAGGCTTCAAAACAGTGTAAGCTAGCTATAATGCATCAAAACTTTTTACTGTTAACAGGGCGTTCTGCATACAATGTGGACGTGGCTAAGGTTGGTAATCTAGTCTATACCTTCTCTATCTTACTGAAAAGCATTACATGAAAGACCTGGTTGGCTAGAATCATAATGCGGGGCAGAGGTTAGTATCTATGGACTGTAATTCAGCAAGATTTCTGTTTGAATTTGGACTGCAAGACCTCCGACCTAAACCTACTCAGTCCACAGGTAGAGGTCAGAATAGTATTTTTATCACCTACCAGACAGGTTGAGATTGACTTTCTTCCATTAATTCTTAGAGACTTGTGAAACTTGCAGGGATTGGAAGGAATAAGAAGTTGAAGTAAGACTCTAATGGAAGCAAATCTTTTGGCACTTTGGCATCATGGAGAGAACATTGGGGGGGGGGGTAAAGCTTGCACTGTGATGATTTAAGAAGATGAGTACAATCTCTTTGTGTGTGTCTATGTAAGGTGGGATGGGGGAAGAATGGTTGAGAAGGAACTCAGCTGAGTGGTACTCCAATAGACTTAGGCTGGTTTGGATGAGAGATGGATTTGGGGAGGATGGTAAAAGTAGTTATATCACCATAGTGTTGCATGATGGGAAATATGGTGGGGAATGTCAAGTACCTTGTTTCTGGGGAAGGAAGACCTCCAATTTAGTGGCAGGCTTGACTTCCAACCTAGTTGGCTTATCCTGGGGCCCAGGTGGCTGGTTTGCTGGTGTCCTTGGCCTCAATGCAGGATAAGAGACTAAAATTGAAGAATATGTGGCAATGGAAAAATTGACTGTATACATTCACAGCAAACATCTAACCAAATTCACATAGGAATGGTTCCCTTATATACAATGTATTACACAGCAAGGCAAGCTGTGTACACTTAGAATATGGTTCTTGAAGAAAAAAGAAACTTAAAAAAAATCAAAATAATTAAAAATGAACAATAATTGCAGACATCCAAAGTATAGTATAAAAATATAGGTTTTTTTATTTGTAATTGTTTTTATGTATTTATTCTTTTTAATTGTTGTATACCGCCCAGTCACTTTGTGTGAGATGGGAGGCTATATAAATACAATAAATAAAAATAAAATAAGTAACAGCATCTGGGGGGGGGGGGAAGGGGGGAAAGAAAGAGAAAGGGGCTACCAAAATGCTGTTTTTAAATACTGCTTTTATCTTTTTTGTTTTGCCTTTTAAAAAAATCTTTTTATAGGCATTGTATGTTCATTTCAACCTTTGCTCTAGTTTATGTATATGTATTATTTCCCTTTCTCTTTGTTTTTGCGCCTTTTTGGTTGCTTGTTTACTTTTTTCCCCCCTTTCTTATTAAAAACAGGGTGGCAGTGCCTATATGTTCAGCTGAGCTGTAGAGACAAGCCTGGGATCCTGCTGGTGCACTGCTTGTCCTCCTGCCTGACAGGATCCTTCCCTGGGCTTCTGCGCTGGTGCTAAATTCCTTCCTTTTGATGCTGGGTGACTTTAGTCTTCTTACCTGAGGGGCCAACTCTGGCAAGGCTCGTGAATCAAGTCTTCCACGGGCTTGTGTCAAGTAATCTCAGTCCTACCACACCCATGTGGTCACACATGGGCCTTGTTGATCAGAGCAAATGTTAGGTGATCAGGAGATAGAGGGGATTTATATCACCCTATTGCCATGATCAGGTCATGCCCTGATCCACTTGTGATTGTTAGCCATCCATGACCCACCTGCCCCAGATACCAGACCCTAACCCCAGATACCAAACAGAGCAAACTAGTTTTGAAAGGCTTCTAGGGGAAATTCCCAGCTTGACGGGCAATTCTGTGCTGTTTCTAGTGAACAACCAGCAATGGGAAGCAAACCAGGTACTGAACAATATTGGTCTTGAGTAGCACCTTGGATTATTGTAGCTCTTGGGGAAACAAAACACCAGGAATGGCACTCAGAATGCCAGTGGAAGAAGATGAGAAGATAATCCAACTGAGTCCAGGCATATGTCTATGTTTAGCCTACCCAGTAGCGAGAAGGGAGGGAAAATGCTTTGGAATAGCCTCCCAATGGAGATTAAGTTGCTGAAAACAGTAATTTTGGAGGGCATTCTCTTAGTTTAAGAATTGTACCATCTTCTAACTCTTCATTTTTGTTTTCTCAGTTGTTATTGTTTTAATTTATGGATTTTTGTGATGTTATAGTCATACCATGTTTGAAACATTTTGTTATATATTATGGAAATCACTGAGAATTGTTACAGTGCAGTGGGATATAAGTAAAATAAATAAATAAGATAAAGGGAAAGGATATATTAGATCTGAATGAAAGTGGTCTGATCTTACATTCAGAGAAATTAGGCTCTAGATCTAATTATGAATGGAAAAGCTAAACTGTATGTCAGAAAGTATGAATTGGTGTCATTTAGGCTGTTGTAGGGTGCTTACGAAGAAGAATGAAGCAATCTAGTGAATCCCTGCTTAGACAAAGGTGTTATTTTGAATTTGTGGTTTAAGCATAGGTCTATTCATATATACACATGGCAAAAGAATGAATATAAATCTAAAAGCACTACTGATTTGACTGTTTACAATGAAGTATTAGAGACTTACTGTGGGGAAAAAAGTCGTGCATTTGCAGGTGAGATCAAAACAGGCAAGAAGGGGTAAGGCTTCAATCTTGCTGCTGTGACCACAAAGACTGAAGCCCCACCCCTTCTGTGTCACACACATTAAAAAAAGGCAGGGCTTTATTCATGCTGCTGTGACTATTATCTCCTTTGATCCCCCTATGGATGCTGCTGGCCACAAAGTTGCTGAGAATGAAGGGCAGATCATTTTTTTGGTAAAGTTAAGAGTGGATGTTAATGGATATGGAAGAAGACAAAAGAACTCAAATGAAACTGAAGAAAGAACTGCAGGAACAGAGAGTATGAATATTGAACGAAAAAGATGGATTAATCTCCCAACAGAATTAAATGGACATAAAGAAAGAGGATGTGGAAGCTGCAAAAAGTGAAAAGAATTATGTTAAGAGGTCCAGAAAGGTGTGTGGAATTACATAAACAGAATTATGAAAAACGCTTGGTGGAATTATGAAGGGAAAAAGACTGTGAATGATAAAGAAAATGCTGCAAAAAATGAGGAAGGAAGGAGAATAATGTATATACAGAGAAAAATAAACTTGTACAAAATGTAGTCAAAGAAAGCAAGAAACATTTAATATTAAGTAAGGAAGAAAAAATGCAAAGGATTGCTTGTGGTGATGTTGGGGATATGAATGTGCATATACTTTTGTATGTAGATTATGATAAAGTTGTTGCTGGCTGAGAATAAACAACTGAAAATTAATGTATCATGTTTGACATGGAAAGTGGAGTGAATGATTGCAAGTTAAATATAAATGGTAAAAAAGAACAATTAAATGAATATGTGTACATTTATAAAATATAAATATATTCTATAAATATATTTATATTATATATAAATATGATATAATATTTATAATAAATATAACTATAAATGTACATAACATTTGGGAAATTTTTAAGATAAGCAAATGATAGAGGAAGGATAGTGGGTAGCATGCAGTTGTGACCAATGAATGTTTGTTGAAAGAAGTGAAAATGGTTGCCTATAAGATCATACTCTGCCCTCTTTGTTATATGGAAATGAGAATTGGGTATCTCATGAAACATAAAAGTAAGCTGAATGAATAGGAGTAGAGTACTTAAAAAGTGCTTGTGGTAAAACAAGCAGCAATAGAGTTAAGAATGAATGGATGCTGCATGAATGTGGACTGAATATAAAAGTGAGTAATCATCCATTTGATCATCTACTCTTTCTACACGATCAAACTACCTCAATGTACCATTTTTCTATTGATCACATAGAGAGAATGGATGATCAAAATGGAAATATATTGAAGAATGAATGGGTCAAGAGAAATGAGGAAGACTGAGAAAGTTGGTTGAAGAGAGAATTGAGAAAGTTCAGAGTTGAAAAATGTTAATGTATGAAGTTTTATAGAGCCATGTGGAAGCAAGAATATGAATGGTGCTACTATAAATTAAGTTTAGTTATGCCTTTAATTTATTTGGCTTATTATTTCTTACTCTCTTCTTGGACTGTGCATAACACTGCTTATTCTGAAAAGGAACAGCATGATGGGTATGCATATATTCTAAATACATTTCATATATCTACTGTATTTTAACACCAGGATAAGATCAAATACATATTTGCAATTCAAGATATCTAACAACTATGAGAAATCATGCCTAAGATATAAAGTGAAGACTAATATGATTTTTGATGGACTGAACCTAGTTTGAAAAGCATGGGAGTCCTGTAAATAAAGGAAGATAAAATAATGCATCATGAGGGAATTACCTCTTCCCTTATATTAAGAAATAGAAAGGACATCAGAGTTAAAAACTAATATTTTTGTAGGTTGACAGAACCAAGTTCAACAATTCTAGAGAAGAGTTGAGTATGTTTTCTGGGGCCAAGGGCTTCACTTGAACAGAATGAAAATGACTGTAGTCCAAAAACGGGTGCATTTTATTTAATTTTAATTTAGGGGATTTATATTTATGTCATAATATAAATTATAATTTGATGGCAAGTATTGCAGGGCATTGGGGAAAGCACCAGCTGCACACATCTACTATACAGTACAGGGTCATTAAGGAATACAATGTTCCCATTGTATTGAAGAAGCCAATAGCCATTTTTTGTGTATCGTCTTTTCAATTATTTTTTTAAAAAATGGCTATCTCTAATTATTTAAAATACTTTATGTCAAAAGATCCAACTCTGTAAGCTAAATAAAACAATGTTTTACAAGTTAATCAAGTACTCACTTTCATTCAGTTTTATGCTACTGAAGATTTTTATGCAATTGCTAATAAGGGCTACAAATATATAGCAACACCAAAGTTTGTGATGCAACTTTGGTAACAAGGTCACCAGTCATTGCACCTTACATGGTACTAATTTGGCTCGGCACATTAATGAACAAATGTCAAAAGGATCAGCCCATGAAAACAGAAATCTCCATTCTAATCAAGAACAGGATAGGCATGGATTTGCATGCTTCAAAAATGATTTGAAGAAGTGCTCTGAATTTTGTGCAAGAACAGCACCCCTCTGCTATTCATTCAAGCACAAGCTTGAAAAAAGATGTGGCTGAAAGTAATAAGATGGGTACTGTGCTTGCAGAAGGTCTAAAATATTTCTGAATTGTGTTCAAAGTGTGCACAGCGCTACCACATAAAGGCCTGAACAACTGATAAATCTACTTTCTTGGTGAAGGATGAGGTCACCAAGTTGTCTTTTGTCTTACCTTGGACAAGAAGCCTTGCCAGCCACTTGGAACGTATTCCTAAACATTACATGTTATAATACTGTTAATTTTTGAATATTTAAACAGGCAAACACACAATAACATATAATTTACTGAACTAACCAATAGTTACTGTTGTATGGTTGTTACTGGCAGTGCAAAATGAGTAGGGCTTTCATTTTTTAAAAGACTATTTAGTACCTGTTGGTCTTCATCAACTGCTTACCTAAATTTCCCTCTCGAGAAAATGTTACGTGAATATCTCTGCACACACTTACACACATTTTAAAACAAGAGGATCTACTATACAACAGTCAGAAGCTACCTAGTCACAACTAAAAAGAAGGTTGGTCTTTAATGCCTACTTTTTATTACCTCTTTACAGTACCCAGATCCAAATTCTTAAACAAATGTGTACTCTTTATTCTTCAAAAATCAACGAGTTATAATTGCCTCTTGCTCCATCTTTAGTACAGATATCTACTGAGTAAATTAAAATCAGAATAGAACGATGAAAAATACTTACTAAAGCAGACAAAGTTTGTACAATGTATTGTCCTTTCAGTTGAAACCAGGTTTTGCAGTCATGAGCAACTTTTGCTTCTCTATAACAGAAAATGCACTTTAAATGGCCCTAATTAAGAGTTGTGAATGGTATTTTGTTCCATTCCAATGTAATTGGTAATATGAAGTGTGCGTGCCTCTCTCTCTTGGTGTGTAGTTTAATCAATATGTTAAATGTGTTCTTCAAAAGACCTTTTATTTTTGACTCAGAAATCTTTACGAAGTCCTACAAGTTTCCATTATTGGGTAACAGAAAATAAATGCATTGCTCTGTCTTTCTAAAGATGATTCGTTAATTGGAAAGCATAACTTTCAGTGTTCATTTAATACTTTAGAAGCTAGATGATAATAAGGCAAATAATCAATTGTAGAATATTTCTCCAATTGTATAAAATCTGATTCATTCCAGAGATTGGGCTTATCCAATTTGTTTCATGGCATACATCCAGAGAGATATTTCTTTATAAAATGAAATTAGATTTGAAATTAGTAAAATAAAAAGGCAGGAGTGTAAGTTGTAAAAAAAAAAGAAAGAAAAGAAAAAGAAAGAAAAAGAAAGAAAGAAAAAATATGAACATCTAAAAGTTGTTGTGTCCTAATAAGAGATCTATGGAATCATAGACAAGAAGGTAGCTCTATGATCTGCACTGATAACACAAGCTCAGTAGCCATAAATATACTTCCTGAATTTCTGAAGTTTATTATCCATAAAAAAGTGCTTACTTAACAATAGCTAACAGTGCTTTTATCAACTTAACTATAGGCAAAAAGGTATTGCTATTATTGGAATTCCTCCAACATGAACTTTAATAGATGGCTTTCGTGTTCAACTCTTCGTGTTGAACACGAAAGACACTGCAGACTACAGCAACCAGAAAAATCTGCAGTAGCTGAACATGCTCTCAAGCACACTGGACACAAAATCCTATTTGAAAACACAGAGATACTGGACAACACCAACAGCCACTATACCAGGCTATACCGGGAAGCCATTGAGATTCACAAACACCAGCACAGTTTCAATAAAAAAGAGGAGAGTCTAAAAATCAACAAAACCTGGCTACCAATCCTGAAAAATACAGCCTGCAAAAGGTCAAGGAACTCAGCTCAACCACCGGGACATGTGAACAGTTCACACAATGAACTTGCTAATCACCCCCAGCAGCCCCTCATTAACAATTCAATAGAAGAAAAAACCCTGCCTAATCCCCAGGAAGATACACACAGAAGCTGACACCAAAACAAGCAGCCACTCAGTAACCCAACCCCCCCCCACACACACCCAATCCCCTCTTCCCCCCCCCCCCGATCTCTATAAATACCCACAAAAGGGTCACATCACCCTGGGCACAGAGAGAACTGCTCCTGTCTGTGCTCCTGCACTCTGAAGATGCCGGTCACAGGTGCTGGCGAAACGTTAGGAAACAAAACTTCAAAAACACGGCCACACAGCCCGGAAGACCCACACCAGCCACCGTATGCCGGCCATGAAAGCCTTCGACAATACAATGAACTTTAATAGTTTTTAAAAATCAAGCGTACATTGATCTCTTTTATGATTTTCTAAGTTCCAGGCAATCCAGTTCCACCTGCAATACAAATCATGTAATTATATGTTCCCTGGTTATTCTATCTAGGAAAAAGTAGACACTAGGATGAACAGGGCCTGCCGGTCTAGACTGTTATGGTTGGATGTGAATGGTTCCCAGTGCCTTGGGGATGGGAGGCTGGATGGGTGGCTGGGAGCCAGATAAGGAGAGAGGGGAGATGGTACGTGAGGGTATTGTGGTGATGGCAGGCATGGGGAGGTATGGCAGGAGTTGGGGCAGGCTGCTCTTGGGGAAGGTGGTCCCAGTGTTTAATACCGGTACTGTATTCTGGGCCCCAGGACCTGGTTTCTGGAGTTTTGGTGACTCTGGTCTCCAGCTGCTGCTGCTGCTTAATGTCAGATCGACTTGCAATAAAGTCCACCTCATCCACTTGATTGTAGATGGAAGAACTGACCTGACTTATATTACCAAGACCTGGTTGGGCACTGAAGGATGGGCTCCCCTCTCTGAAATGGGTCCTCTCAGGTTTCGAGAGTAGCATCAGCCGTGACTCCAGGGCAGGGGTGGGGTGTGGCAGTTATTATTTCTGAGTCTCTGGTGGCCACAATGTAAGACACTTTTTGTGAGGTTGGGCCATAGGGATGAGTGGGGATTGCTGCTCATTTACTTCCCTCCCTGCAGTGCAGCTGCATCCCTGCCTGTGCTCCTGGACTGTGTCTGAGCTGGTGGTGGGGTTCCCCAGGCTTATGCTTCTGGGGGATTTCAAAGTGCCATCTCTGGGCCCAGGGTCTGAGGTAGCACAGGAGTTCATGGCCATCATGGACCTGGTTCAGCTTATTCATGGCCCAACTCACATGGGGGGCCACACACTGCATCTGGTGTTTACCTCGGGGCACTGGCATCATGATCTGGTTTTGGAAGGTGTTAATATCAGTCCCTGTCATGGACACACCACTCCCTGTTGGCCCTAGATTTCTCAGCAGCTGCCCCTCATCGCAGGGAGGTGGGGCCTATTAGATTAGCCTGCCCCAGGCACCTGATGGACCCAGTGCCATTTCAGAGGGAACTTGGGGTTTTTCCTGAAGCTCCAGCATGAGTTTGGCAGGTGCTCTCATTGCTGCTTGGAATGAGGAGATGGGGTGCTGGACTGAACTGCGCCCTTGTGTGGACTCTCTGTGTATGTGGATCTTGTAGAGTGCCTTGGTTTATTGAGCAGTTCCAAGAGACGAAGTGACACAAGAGATGCCTACAGTGCTGCTAGAGGAAGACAAAGAGTGAAGCCAACTGAGCATAGTTAAGAGCCTATATTAGGACTTACCTTGTGGCAATAAGAGGGACAAACTGTACTTACTTCTCCACCTTATTGCATCTGCAGATGACTATCTGCAGCCCTGTTTCAAGTGACAAGATCCGTCCTAGGTAAGGAAGGTGCTGGGGCAGCTCCTGCAGGGCCACTGTGAGCATCTGTCAGATACAGTCGCTTGATTTCACTCAGAGTTGGACTCTGGATGGACAGTTCCTTTGGAAGTGACTGAGGCATGTCTGAGCCCTGTTCTTGAGGAAGTGGACAGGGTTCTCATGGCTATGAGGTCAGCCACCTGTGTTCTGGACCCGTGCCCCTCCTGATTAACGCCTTCTGGGAAGTGGCAAGTGGCTGGGTCCAAGCGTTAGTTAATGACTCCTTGCAGGATGGGGCAGTACCGCCTGCCTTGAAGGCGGTGGTGGTACACCCCCTTCTCAAGAGGCCATCCTTGGACTCAGCCACGTTAGACAACTTTCGTCCAGTCTCCAACCTTCCCTTTTTGGTGGTGCAACTGTCCCGGCTCTCCTGGATCTCTCAGCAGCTTCTGATACCATCAACCATGGTATTCTTCTGGACCGGCTTCAGGGATTGGGAATCCTTTCTCCATGGCTGATTCCAGTTGGTGTTGGTAGGTGAGGGGAGGTCGAGTCCTAGGACCCTGCAGTGTGGGGTGTCTCAGAGCTCAAGCTTCTCCTTCTCCTCTTTAACATCTACATGAAACTGCTGGATGAGGTCATCTGATGGCATGGGATATAATATCATGAGTACATTGATGATACCAGTTATACATCTCTACCCCTGGCCGGTGCAGGTCATACTGCTGCAGCGCCTGGAGGCTGTAAGGATCTGGATGCAGATAAACCAACTTCAGCTCAACTGTGGCAAAACAGTGGCTCTGGGTTTTTGCCCCACAGGGTCTGGTGACTTGTCACCTTTGACTTTGGACAGGGTTGCATTCCCCTGGACTGAATTGGTGCAGAATTTGGGGGTCCTCCAAGACTCATGGCTCCTGCTTAATGAGCAGGTGGCAGCCATGGCCAAGGGGGCCTTTGCACAGATCCATGTTGTGTGCCAACTGTGCCCTTTCCTGGACTGGGAGGCGTTGCTTATGGTCACTCATGCCTTAGTCACTTCCCAGTGGGGCTGCCCTTGAAGACCACTCAGAAGTTACAACTGGTCCAGAATACAGTGGCTGCACAGATCATAGGTTCACCCATGTTACACCTTTATTGTACAAGCTGCACTGGCTCCCGGTTTCCTTCTGGGTGCAATTCAAGGTACTGGCTATCCCATTTAAAGCCCTACATGGTATGGGACCTGGTTATTTGCAGGACTGCCTCTCCCTAAGAATATCTGCCCATCCCACTAGATCAGATAGAGCAGGCACGCTCCAGGTCCCTTCCCTGAAATCTTGCCACCTAGTGAGCATGCCTTTTCCATGGCTGCCCCTATCTTGTGGAACACCCTTCCTCCAGCGATTCAGCAGGCCCCCACTCTTTTACCTTTCAGAAGGCAATTAAGACCTGGCTTTTTACCAAGGTGCTGGGATAGGATTGTATAGATAGAAAGTATGGAATGACGGCAACTGAAGCTTGCTGCAGGGTATCCCAAGGAGACAGTCAAGGCACAGGGCTTTTGTTTTATGATTGTTTTATAGTTATTGGTTTTATTGTTGTTGTGAGCCACCCAGAGTTGCTTAAGATGGGCATCCATATAAATCCTTTAAACAGACAGACAGACAGTCAAATTTGGGCTGTGCCTCTCTACATGGGTTCTGACCCTTCCTCATAGCTTGGCAAAGGCACAAATCTAATATGCTCTTAATTTCACTCGCTGAATGGTAGATGTGTAGAAATCCTGAAGAGGAAAATGTCCTTTCCTATCAACCACTGATGCTAAAATGTTAATGAAGGGGGAGGGGGTGTCTTGAAATTTCTTAAATAAATCATGTCTCCCCATGGTAATAAATATTCAGGATCCCTCCCTCAAGAAAAACAACTTTCTACTTCTGAAGTGTGAAATCCTGAGAGCTGCTGTGCCTTAGCGGACTACCTTCTGGACTCCTGCTGCCAACAAAGGAAGAAGTGGTAAATAGTAATGCTGGTGTGCGATCTTGACCAGAAGACATACAAACTCGTAGGAAAAAAAAACTTTTTTTTCTCGAAACGTGTGAGGACGAATAACTCCCCAAATGCAAATAAACTTACCTGGCATCCAAATAAGCTGCAAATGCATTTGATAGAAACTACATATAAGATCAGTGCAAATCTCCATTAGCAGAAACACTATGCTTCTTGCAGATACAACTGTAACAAAAGCAGTACTGTGTTTAATAGAAATATTCTTATGATATAACTTAGGGGGACAGAGTTCTGCTGGCTTGGAAAATACAGCAAGTTGAGTACCAGGCTTAGGCATTACAGTTCCCAGGATAATGTGAAAGTCACTGCCACCCAGCCTCATCTGGAGCTACTACCCTATCCTGCAGTCATAAATGTGAGCCATTTTCCCCCCTTGCATAGTAGACATATTTCCCAAAAGGCATCAATAATATGCATGGTAACCCTGCATGGACTAAAAACATTATGCATCTATGGTACAGATGTGGTCAGGAAAGCCTCTGCATAATTTTGGCAGGTAAGAGGAAGATTTGCACATCCCACAATTAGTCAGTTTCAGTTTAGCCTAGTGGACCATGCTCTACGTAGGACTGATTTTTAAGGCTTATTCAAAGATGCCATTAGGTGCCAATTAAAAGGTGGTCCCTTTGGTAAGTTGGCTTAGGAGGCTACGTTCTGCACCCTATCCTTGATTGAAGCTACTCTGATGTGTAGGCATGACATAGCTTCCTCTTTGCAGCATTTAGCCTCTGATTATTCTTCTCCTTTGTTTTCAGTCTCAGCCCATATATTGTAGTAGATAAAGCACTATATTGTTCGGTGATGCTCTGAAAGACCTGTCTCATATGGAACTTTGCCCCAAAGCTACAACTAATTGTGCATTGCCCCCGTGCTTCTTTCTAAGACTGCCAAATGGATTTCGCAATAGAAAAAAAGGGCACAGTAATCAGGTATGATTGATCTCAGTAGAACTGCTAAAGGAAAATGTGGGCTGGTGGGCCCCAGTATTGGCAATCCTGTTTACTCATATAGATTGTGCTTTCCAGATTCCTAAATGCTGGAATAGCTCAATCATACTACCAAAAAAAAAAAAAAAAGGAGGAGATAGTAAAGATCTGGTAAATGTTTGCCCTATCAGCTTTCTGAGAACAATAAGCAAGCTATATGCTAGGTAGTTCCATGGAAAACTAATAAGACAAATGGTGCGGAACAGTATCCTGGCAGAGAAACAAGCTAGATTCAGGGAGTCTTGATTAGTGTTTTATTTTAAAAAATATCAAAATAAAAAGTCTTTATTTACTTAAAATAATTTTTGATTCAATCCACAAAGACAGAAAGAAAAAAGTGGAAGAAACAGGCTGCTTCCTTTATTGACTGATGACTTTTGCTGCTGATTATGGAATTGCATGAAGATAATTTGCCTGCATGGTATTTTAAACCCTTAACCCCCATTGAAAAAGAGGTGAAGAAAGCAAATTTTGTCTCCTCTTCTTTTAACTGTTAGAGTAAGTCTTTGGTGCAAGCTCTGACACAACCTGTGTTTCAACCCCCCACCGCCCCAGGCACTGGCCAACAGACCCTCTTCAGTACCTTTTTTAAGTGGACAATACAGAAATCCTCTACTGTGCAAAATGGCCTGAGACAGAGTGTTTGAGCCCTTGTCCTCTACTGCAGAGAAGAAAAAGAGTTTGTCAATTATGCTAAAACCAAAGTCATTGGTTTCTTCAGAAGACCTGACTCTAGTGGAAAAGTAATTGATTTAATATTGGCCAAATCAAGGTATTAAAATATCGGAGTGTTCCTTTTCGATGACTGCCAATCTGGAAAGGACAATAAACAACTGCCAGTGGCCGAAGTCAACAGGTTGAATATTATCCTGACATATCCCAAATGCATTGGCAGTAATTATGTCCCAGCAGCAACCGAAGTATTTAGAGTAAGGTTACTAGACATCTGGTATAAAGTGTGAAGATATGCTATTATGTTTCAAGTTCTATTAAGTCCTGTTACAAATTCCCCAATGTATATTTGATTTTCTCTTGAGACTGGAATCTGGTCTAGTTTCTGAAAAGGCTCAAATACTGCTTTCCTACATGAAATTTTGATTCAGTTTAGTTTTCACTATAGTTCCCTGATTTCCTGACCTTACAGGACAATTTTCTGTCAGCATGGAAGGCAAGTATTGATTGAGATTTAAAATTCTATAGCTTATCAGCTCCACTCTTGCCTTACGTGGCCCTAAGAGAACGTAGTTGGAGCTGAAGCAACGGATCTTTGACAACAATATTCAGTATGACCTAAATACAACCCTCACCTTTACAGGGCAGACCTGTTTGGAAGATCCTTCTTTCATGCCAAGTGTCTAGCTTATGTTCTTTGCCTAACTCACAAGAGAGCCCTTACACTTTCTCAATTTATTTTTTGCAATCCATATTACTGGAAAGATTTAACAAACTTCCCATGCAAGAAAGAATTGCCCTTGTATACTGGGGAAATGGAATAATGCTCATATACTTTTACACTGCCCTTTATTAATATACTGCTTGCTGAACTGCTCCTAGCACTCAGGTCAGCTAAACAGTCCCAAAATGATTGCCAAATGTGTTCAATTGCCATTGAAGTTTGATACTTAATAGTGTCACAACTCTTGTTAATTTTACTAATAAATAGGTATTTTTAGTGCATTCTTGTCTTGTATAATCTTTGGTTAAGTGTAACACTGTGTTTTGGTTGATTGGTTTTGGTCTTTGACTATCAACCAGTAAAACTAAAATCTTAGACTCTGACCTGCATGACCCAAGTTCAGAAGCTCCTACAGACTGACTAATGTTGGCCCAGTCACCCAGGATAGTTGTTACATGGAAAATGTGGAAGAGACAATATTATGTACGATATCTTTAGTTCCACGAGAAAAGGCTGGATAAATAATCTGACTGTATCTTTACTTATCTATCTGA
This sequence comes from Python bivittatus, assembly GCF_059951505.1. NCBI lineage: Eukaryota > Metazoa > Chordata > Lepidosauria > Squamata > Pythonidae > Python > Python bivittatus. The sequence goes on along the minus strand of NW_028277125.1, from coordinate 63,751,131 downwards.
AATCCAATCTGACTTTTTCCTCAATATAACCCAATATTTGAAAATGCAGATTTTTAGACCATTTGACATATTAAACGTAGACGTATTAAAATTTCAGAAGGAACAGGATTGATACATAAAAACACTGTAAGACAAAGCTACTGGTAGAATAACCTGTAACAGGCTTAAGAAAATAATTCTATGTATATTTTGCCAATATATTTTTTTCAAAAATACAAAGATACATGCTGAGGAAGGAGTATACAATAATTAAACAAATGTAGTTTTTATATAATTATTTAACACCTTATAGGGCAATTGAGGCTGCATTAAATATATTTCAAAGTAGCAATTTTGTGATACCTATTGGCTTGTCTGTTTTTCTGTTACCAATATATAGCATGAAATTGATCACCTTGAATGTGAAACAATTATTCTACAACCTTCATAAAAACCACCACACACCTGCCATAATTTTTGTTTCACCCTTTTTTGTATCCCCAAACTTTTACTTTGGATGTGAGAAAATGTATATAGCTAGGTCAGTTAAACCATAAGAAAATAAATTACTTGTTAACATTATGGAACTATCTGTCCTAACAGGACAAAATGGATGTATTATATTATGGGCAGACCTGAGATACAACCCTAAGCAGAAACATACAAGTCAACAATATTTCATTTTGGAGGAAGGGTTAATCTTTTTCCTTACATCTAGCAAGGAAGTACACCAAAGAGCTGCTCACTGCATGAGATGTGAAGATATTTCACTTGATGTTGCTCAAATGCAACTTTTAAATTCCTCTTCAGAGGAATCTCTAGGCAGATATGCTGACCTTCTGCAGGGAGATCAAAGTGATATGGAGTCATATTGGTCAGGTCCTTTCATCTGGACTGACAAAACAGGTGCCAGTATACCTGTTGCTCCTAAGGGGGTAAGATGTTAAAAGAATTATGTATTAACTATCACAACAGTGCTATACCAGAAGAAAAGATATTATCTGGAGTTCAGAGGATCAGTAACGCTTACAAAGTGAAGGCATCCACAAAACATCTTTACTTACAAATAAAATAATGTAAATAACTTAACTGGGATTCTTCAAGAAAAATCGTTATGATTTGCTAGTTATCCCATTACTTATGAAATGAAATGAAGTTCAGTATCTAAAACCTGAGGCCTTACATCTTTGTGGCATTCCAAAAGAATAGATGGAGCTCTGCAATTACAATTTATTTCTTCAAAACAAATTGGAATTTGAAGACAAACAAACAGACAAACTGATGCAATTAGGAACTGCCCAGAGTTGTTGAGAGTTGGGCAGTGTACAAATGGAATAAAACAAACAAATAATTGAACCATTGCTGACAATAAATACATTATTTCTGCAAGTTCTGTATACTGCATTTATTTTCTCCACAAAAATCTCTTCCATTCACTTGATGGAAATATCAATCTTTCCTTCTTGTACATACTTTCAAAAAGGAAAGACAAAGGGCTCTCTCTCTCTCTCATATTACAGAAATAGGTGGAAGATGAATGCGAGTGCTTGCCTATCTGTGTCCATCCCTTGCACATGATACAAAAAATGGAAAGGACAGGAAATGTTTAAAAGATGTTAAAAAATTAAAATCTGCACTCCCCAAAAAGCATTATTTTGAATAAATATTCCAAGAAAATATATTGTTCTATATCACGTCCCTACAATTTTGTGGGGTGATATAGGTTTCAGGGGATATACAAGCACTTTAACGTGTACACCTGTTTTCCTTTGCTGGGAAAAAAGCACAGCAAAGTGGACATGAATGCCCCTGAATATGAACACAGTCATTTTTCAACCTTCTGCATGAGCCTGGCAAAAGACACAGCTGCTTTAATATTTCTTTGAAATATAAGGCGCTTAAACCATCTTCTTCAAAAGTTGTGTGTAACCTAATGGTTACTTGGTCACTAGCCTTGGTGAGTACAGTGGAACTGATAGATATGGATAGAGATATGGTATACAATATACTCATATTAGAGCATATTCATATTGGATTATAAGAATTGTTTGTTAAATACCTCAAGACTTTTTAGAACTGTTGAACATTTTTTTTAAATAAACAGATATCTCTTACTTTAAAAAGTACACTATACTACGAAGAACGCATAGCATTTAGCAGAAATATATTCTTATTAATTAAGAAATATTTCTGAAGAAATATATTTGTGGTAAAGTACAGGAGTTTCCAGGACTATATTAATCATTTGATACAATTATTTATTGATTCTAAATAAGTGAAAGCTGATGCAGCACATGGATGATACACTGATGTCAATCAAACCACACATCCCATCAGAAAACCCATCCAGTGACATTTTGAAAGGTCATACCAGAAATTTCCCTTTCATTTTAACCAAAGCCAACCTGAAGGGTTCACCATGTGAGATTGCTTATAAACCAAACATATAAAAGAGAAGCTCTCTCAAAATAGATGGAAGCTTAATGGAAGGCTTGTGAACCAAAATGAAAATCATATATTTGTTTTTCTCATGATGCATTTCCCCATTAAGACCATGCTTACATAAGCTTTTGATAGCCTTCTTGAGGATGAGGAAGGATGCGTGGGGTACAGGAGCTGATGCTAAAATCCCACAGTTGTAATAAAACAACATCCGGTTAATAACTCTGAAACTAATGCTAACTTCTAGCACAATAGGAAAGTCTTCATAAACACAATAAAGGAGTAATATAATTTACTTTTAGCTCCTTTTCAAAACATTACTCTCAGCTCACAATCACATTCAGATTACAAAATTCTTTTTGTAGTTTTCCTCTAGCTGTGGGAATAAAATAAACCACTTAGATGACAGTAAAGTGTCTGTAAAATATATAACAGCAATAACTCCTGGTGGAAATGTGGCAGATATTTATACAAGAGCTAAAGTATGAAGCACTGTAAAAAAAAGGCTAACATGAAGGATGTTTATTTTTAGAGGCCTCTTCTGGCTGAAGTCATTCAGTTGAAAGCAAGCCTTTCGTGAGAACTCTTATATAACTCTATAGTATGTTCAGTGCTAAATGAAGTATTTTGAACAAATATACATTGTACTTTTAATGAGAATTTATGAGAATTTAATTTAGATAACCATTTTGTAAGAAATGCTTTTGGAGGCCAGCATTGCCCAAGCTGATGTCTTCCAGATGTGCCTGGACTACAATATTCAGCTAGCATGGGCAATAATCAAGAGCACTAACACTCTGATCTCATCCACAGAGATCTTTATACTATATATTCTCTTCTAGTTAAAGGAAAAGCTCTGTGCAAATTATTTGATGTGACTGTAATTATTAGTTGAGAAGTTCAGTGAGAGTGGCTTCATTAGAAGGCAAGTATCTGAAATATACAGCCCATCCATGTGTTTCCCAAACAGAAGCCCACTGTGCAGATTCACAGAAAAACTGACACCTTTATTGGATTTCACTGTCAAATAAAGGAAAGAAAGGAAAAAACATGAAACATGTCTCGATTTAGTGTACTGAAACTGTTGATAAGGTGATAACAAATCTATGTATAATTACACATTTTTTGTTTTCTCCATTATTGGAGTAGAACCATATTTAAACACACAGATAGTCATTAGATTAATTAATTTTTAATTTTACAGCTGCTTTTCTTTTGGGAACTCAAGGAAGCACACAGGGAGGTCGTCCTTCATTTTGTCTTTCCAATAACTCTATGATTAAAGTTAGACTAAGTTAGTGTGTGATTGGTCAAAATTAGTAGTTAACTCCACAACCAAACTAAAAATTGGGCCTGGTCGCAGTCCTACATTTTAAGTAATATTTGGGGAAAAATCCACAGAGAAACTAATATGCTAGATATAAACTATGGGCCAATCTATCTGTGTAACTACATGAGAATAATATATGAATGCATGCATGCATCGATCGTTTATTTCATTATTATTTATTTTATTTATACATACCTTTTAATCTGGTGAGTACTCAAAGTGGTTAAGAAGTGGGTGCAAGGGTGAATGTCCTGTGCTCAAGTATTATTGGTACCAATTCTACAACTTTGTTTAGATTTCCTAAAGCTTTACTGATACTAATACAGTGGAACCTCGGTTTATGAACTTAATTCGTTCCGTGACTCTGGTTGGAACCCGAATTGGTCGCAACCCGAAGGAAATTTCCCCACAAGGTTCAATGTAATTACCATTAATCCATTCTGGCGTGGAGGACAGGGAGGCGCCTATTGCTTGGAGGGAAAGTCCCCCTCCCTACGACCACGTGTCAAGGGCGGAAAATGGCCGCGGACGTGTCAGGGGCAGAAAAATGGCAGCGGACCACATATCAGGGGCGGAAAAATGGCCGCAGACCATGTGTCAGGGGCGGAAAAATGGCCGCGGACCACGTGTCAGGGGCGGAAAATGGCCGCAGACGTGTCAGGGGCGGAAAAATGGCCGCGGACCTTGTCATGGGAGGGAAAATGGCCGCGTATCCTGTTCGTACCCCAAGGCGGAGTTCGCAAACCGAAGCAAAATTTTGCGGCCGGAGCTGGTCGTAACCCAAAAAGTTTGTTAACAGAAGCGTTCGTAACCCAAGGTTCCACTGTAGTACTTAAGTTTCACTAGCTTTCTTTAGACTGGGGCCATTAGGTGCTCATGAATATAAATGTAGTTATGTGTAAGTAACTAAATGAATGGATGGGGATAGGGATAGGGAAAATGCATGTACAATATACACAGACACATTTGCAACTATATCTAGGATTCAATGATTTTTTTCTTAATTCTCTTTATTGTACATACTCTAAGAGAAGGTTACATCTATGTCTTCTGTTCCATAGATACATACGGAACATATGTATGATAAAGGATATTTTTCCCCAATTCATAATTCAGCTCCATAGTTTAAAGACCTTTCTTCACACACTGCACATTCAGAAGCTCCACTATTTCTGAAAGCAGCATGAAGTCTTTTGTACAAATATGCCTGCATCTTCAGCTTTCAAATTCTTTTTGGACATAAATTCTTGGCACTCAATCCTAGAATGATCTTTTAAAAATAAGCTTCGTTCTTATATTCCTGCCTTCATAAGTTTAACTAGATCCATTTGTGCAGAAGATATTACAAGACACTTTTCTGGATGTAGTTTAATAATGATACTGAAATCAATAGCAATATGCTATACTTTTAGAAAAGTTAATTTTAATTTAAATGGATATGGTCAACTGGGTGTGTATTGAAGTGTGACACATCTTGATTGCAAGCCTGCTATATCACTGCCAAAAATACTCTGTCCAACCATGAACTATTGCTTTTCTTTATTCAGATTTGAACCCTTTCCATCTGGAGAATTCTGGGTTGATGGGTAACGATATTTAAAACATAGCAAAAGAAACTCAGACAACGTAGAAAGTTTTTAGGGGATGCCAGAGGCACCTTATAATCAATTGATGCATTCCAATGGCAGTGTAGGTGGTGCTATATTGAAACATACGAATGTACAAGTATGGGTAACTTCATTAACTTTAGCATAGGCAAATATAAACAAAATGTTAAGTAACTGTATATTAAAATGTTTGGACTTTCATATTTTGCTGCTATATTAACAGTCACCCAGGGAGCACTAGTTAATTAAACAACCCAACACTTAACTAAGAAGGAAAACTTATTATCTTTAACAAAGACAAAAGGGCATCTAAAGGAGAACTAATCAACTTATATTAACCATGGTTGACTAAAGCATTAATAAACAAGCACTTAACAGTAAAATACATTTCTGTTCCACTGAACAGTTATTCTTTTGTGATTTATTCCAAAATATTCTGTAACTATGTAGGTTTTCCCATTCTTAATAAACTGAAACAATAATACAATCTTGGCCATTAATATCATAATGAGTCTTTAAAAAAAAAGAAAAGAAAAGCAGAATCTGAGAAAAGAAATACATTTGCATCAGATAGACAATGAACTCCAGTTAATTTAGGGCAGGCTTTTTATGATGGTGTTAAAACAAGGATGTACAACATTAACAAAGGTGTTTGAAAGTTGTTGCCCAATTTTTAATGTATCAGAAAGGAAAACATGAATTACATAGAAATTATTATGAACTATATATCAATTCTTTCATTCAAATGTAGTCTCTACCAATAAAATTATTGGCTAGAAAATTATTGTGCATCCTGATCTTAAAATATATACTGAGTAGTTAATCAAGAAGCCCAGAAGCAACCTGAGTCTCAGGAGAATTAACATTTGTAGGCTGCTCCTCCACAAACTTTCATGAAAATACTTCTCACCACCTTTTACAGCCTCTATTTTAGCTACAGATTCAACCCAAGGTTCCACAAGGTTGTTGTTATGAAGCTAGTCAGTATTAGATCAGGCCATCAGCCATGATCCCAGTTCCCTCTTCACAGTGTGCAAGAAGTAATTCATATAAAAATATATCTTACTCTGTAGGTAGTTAATTGGTATATTAGAGTGCAAATGTGCATTGTAGGAATCACAGAGCTACTGCTATAAACATTAGTTCCATGTTGATCTCTCATCTCTGGCATCCACAACTGATTTAATCAGCTCTGCTATAGGAAGCCAATACAGTGTGATGATTGCAGGAAAACATGACAATCTCAGAAATGACGTGGACACAGAACATAACATGTAGTACTGTATGAAAAGAATATGATACAAAGGAATTATTTTCATCTCAGTGATTCAAATAAAATGATACTTAAAAGCAACTTGCCCTTAAAATGCAACATTATTTATAACAGCCCTTTGCTTTATGCTTCTAGATAAATGTACATTTTATGCGCATGGTTAATATGCATTTTATGTTCAGTAAATATGTTTTGCAAAAAGATAAATATTTCTGTTCTAATTAATTGCTTTAAATTTGTTTTTATTTTTTGTAGGAGGATGTTGTGGCTCAGAAAGTTATCTGTAGATTGTGCATTTTTGTATGAACTTTATCTTTGTATAAGCAAACTGCCAGAGCCCCTCAAAGTGTTTATGTAACTACCCACTGTGACCTCAAAATTTTTAGTTTGAATTAGATTTGTATATTCTCTTTTGTTATTCTGCTCATTTCATTGCCAAGGACAAAATCTTAAGCCAGTTTTAAGTATGCCTCTTACGTATTATATCAACCACTAATTGTATTGCTTCATATGTAAACAGCTTCAAAATCTGTCTAGCAGCCACCAACATTTAAAGAAAAAGTACATTGTGAAATATCAAGAATTTGGCCTAATTAAATTATTAAAACTCAGTTTACAGGGCCAGTTTTAACTAACAAGGCTACTTTTGACTTAGCTTCAACAATGCTAAACTGCAATCTTGCTATAAAATCCAACTCTGCACCCAAAACATTGCACACCCACAAATGGCAGCCAAATTCCATACTTGACCACAATGTACAACGAGTTTGCTCTAACTTTTGTTGTTGGAAACTTTTTTATACTACCAGTGTCAGGTTTAATACCCTTCAGCATGCAGTTATGAAACAACTCAATAGCAGTAGAAAAGCAGTCACACCATAGCTTCTTCATGACTATCAAGTATTACATTTGCTTTCAAAATACCCCATGGACATTTCACAGCACTTCTTAAGGACAGTAAGGAGTACTGCTTTCCTTAGCTTCTTCTCCTTTTTCTCCTACAAACAACGTATAACAGAGGGGTAAGGTTGTGCAGATTCTTTGAACAAGGTGATTCTCAACATGCAGGAGCACACATGAAACTTTCTTGTTGACTTGTTAAAATAAATGCATCTTTTTTTAGGCTTACACAGCTCCTTTGTAAGCTGCTCCTGGCTGGGTCTGCATACCTCTGCATGCACAGCCACTTCACTTTGCATTTTTTCCCAGTGGAGACAACCAGGAACAGTTTATGAAGTACTCCAGTTCAGCTTAGAAAAAGACACGGCTGCTTTAATGACTCATAGAGAGATGTTTTGTATGCATTCCTGCATAATGCAATGCAAATCTTTTAAAGGATTTATATAGACCTATCAAAGAGTACTCTTACAATGCCATATTGAAGTGAAAAATGACAGAACAGCAAAGATGTTATCTGTACTCTCACTTTATAGAATGGTGTATCTGTCCTGAACGCAAACGGATTCTTACTTAACATGAGAAAAAGAAAACTGAAATAATGTATATAAATAAAAATGGGATAGATGTATATACAGATTTCCCAGAATTTAACTTAAGAGAAATATATGTTATTGGTAGTGTCCAAAAATATCTAATCTCGTACTGAGAAGCATTATGATTATTCACTATGTAAACATTCCCAGCACAGTCACCTTATGACCAAGTGTTAAATTACTGTGTTTAAAAATCTGTGATTATTGTTTCCAGACTCAATTCATCATAATAAAGTAATTGCAGGTGATTAGTTTATTCTTTTTTTAAATAGTAATTTTATTAAAAATTACAACTACAATAAAAAACTAATACATTTAAAAAAAATAAAAAATAGAAGGTGCAGAAAAGAAAAAGGAAATAGGAAAAAAATAATATAGCAAAGAAAAAGAAAAGAAATATATAAAGAAATGACTTCTCCTTTCATCAGAAGAATAAATAATTTTAGTAACTTATCACCTTCCGTTAAAATACAACAAATGAACTCTTCTTCCCATATCCCATCTCTTATCTATAAACAAATCCTTTAAAACTTCATCGTTTCAGTCCTGATCACCAAAAGTCTGTTAAGGGTTACCAGAAATAACAACATATATATTTAAACCTTGATCAATTTTATATTCCTTCCTTTTACTTTTAATAGTCTTGATCTTTAGTCCCTTCAAATAATGTCCTAAAACTTGATTTCTTTTCATTTTTTTCTTTGTCCCTTCTCATAAAATTCTTCAAAATTTTAACAAGTCTCTTTTGTAAATCCAATATAGGAAGATTATCCAGGACATTCTCTTTGTTTGTTATTTATATATCCCTTTTTATTATTAATACATCAGCTAGTTTCTTTTGTATGTCCAGTGTAGCATCTTTTCCCATATCATTTTCATAGTTTGTCATTTTTAAATTCACTTTCAGATCAGTCTCAGTCTTGTCCGGTAAAACTTGCTCCTCTTCCATAACTTCTTTTAAATATAGTCTATAGAGGCAGACACTCTTAAAATTAACTTTTGGGTCACTGTTCAAAAATATCCTTCAGTATGTCAAATGTTAAAATATTTTGCTCCATTCTATATTAATAAGTCAATTTAAGTGTTCTTCTCCTTTAACTGTAATCTTTAGTTCCTTCTAACTGTCCAACTTTCAAAGTCCCATCCTATCATTAAAAAAAAAAAAAGAATTCAAAACAAAAGTTATTTTCCCATGGAAAGGATTCTTTATAATTAATTCCAAAATCTTATTTCAAATTTATCTGAACCCTTAGTCCATTTGTAACTTTCTAAAATCAAAATTTAGAAAATTTACACCTGTATTGTCTTAGAGGGACTGAAAATAAATGAAGGGTGCAGTGCTGCTCAGTGGTCTTTGTTAGGAATGAATTATATCATTTAAATAGTTACATCAGACATAATGCCACAAGTTGGCACCACAGAGATCTCTCAAGTTGAAATAAATTGGAATATTTACCATTTGGGAGTGTGACTCCTGAAGACCATGGGTGAGTCAGAAATACCCATATTTTACAATTTACCCCAACCAAAAAAAGATTGGAGCTTCTTAATCTGAAAGGAGAAATTTTAGTAGGATGCCTACAAGTCTGGAACATACATACATACAACAACAATAAATATGCAGATAATCCTTGGGTTATGAACACCCAGTTTACAAATGACCCCTAGTTAAGAATGGAGCCTGTTGTAGCAAAATTTGAGTTAAATATACAGTGATTTGAGTTAAGTACACAATGATTTGAATTAATTACACAATACAACTTATACAGTATTATACAATAATACTGTTCTGGCTTATATAAAAACCTGACTTAAGGACAGACCTTGGGAATGGAACTTGTTCTTAAACTGGGGACTACCTGTATATAATATATATAATGTTGAAGGAATAAATGACTGTGTAATTAAATGCAGCCCAACCACTATCATCGTAGATATAGTGAACCACAACAATCCTTCTACTCTTTATTCAAATTACTAAATTCTGTTCATATCTATGATCTACTAGCTCCTGATTAGCCACTTTCCCTCTCAGTTAGCAATCAAGTATAATACAGCATAGTGTCTCAAATAACTTATCAACTACACAAATGTGCAGGAAGAATGTTTGCACTGCATTAAACTGGAACTGACATTTTTCTGGTGAAAAATGTATTGGATGTGTGACATCAGGGCAATAGCTGGATAGGGAATTTGGCCTTTCTCTCCTAGCCTAAAATTTAGATATAATAAAGACAGAATTTAAGATTCCCCCCACCATTGCTCTCTCATTCACACATACATCCAGTGTGTTATTGTCTTCCACAAGATTGCTTGGGACTTTTTGATAAGGCAAGATATTAAATCCAGGATAAATAATGCTGAATAAGACAACAGACTTTGTCCACCTTTCTGAATATGTGCTATAAACAAATTAATAAAGCATTGTTTTATATAACAACCATCTCATTTCTGGCTTATCCTAAATACCTTATGCCTTCTTAACATTTGTAACTACCACCTTACAATTGTCTTCCACCATATTTCACCAAATGTCACAGCAGTTTTTCTTGTGCTCTGTACTATTTTACAATCCCACACCCAGGCATGGCCTTATAAAAGCCACCTTATAAAAGATGTAACTTATAAACCATATAAAAATCCCATAAATAGAGAAGTTCAATGTGTGATTAAAAAGAAAACCCAAAATTAAATACAATCATTATTTTAGAAATACAGTGTTTAGCCATATGTGCTTTGAAGTACATTACTTTTAAGCTCTGTTGACTGCAATGTCATGAATGATTGCTATTTGTAGCCTTAAAAGTAGTTGATTAGGCAATACGTAGAGATAGTGGGAGAAGACAGGGAAAAGGAAGATATAATTCTGAAATGTAAACTACATATAGTTAATTGATACAAATGGCCTTTAAAATTAGTTGCTAGCCCATCACAAGAAAAGGAAGAAAAAAATATTGATTTAAGAAATGTAAACATACACTCTGGTTTCCAAATGTACAACATACAGAAATTCAGTGTCAATTTGAATGCACTGAACACCAGAAAAATGCCCTCAACTAAGGCTTCAAACTTGTAAAGCACACTTCCACTCAACCCAACTAGATTGCCTGTCACATCTGACATGGCTCGTCAAAAGTTATCCTTCACTGCTCATGGGCAACATGGAGGGTCAAAAGACCAAATACAATGGTCCAACCCATCCCAATTTTTTTTCCTTTGGAGCAGCAGATATTGAACTCTAAAATGACAAGACAGAGCAGGTTGAAAAGGGTGCCAAAAACAGAAGCTGTCCAAAGCTGCTGATCTGAAGGAGAAAAACTAGTCTATATGTGCATGTCAGGGCTGCGGATCACATACTGACAGTCTTACCAGGAGGAAAAGGAGGGGGGAACCATAAAATGGAAAGGTCGTTGAGGAAGCATTCCCCCCCACCTTTTTAGTGGTTGTGTCTCCTGTTGTAAAGCAGTACAAGTTAAAAAGGGTAAAAGAAGAACTTCCTTACAGCCTAAGCTGCTTTTCCAAAGCAAAAACTCACTTTTTCACATAACTCATGCTGTAATATTTACAAACACTATAACATTTGACAGTTATTAGCCACCAATTATAGAGATTTTAAGAATGAATTAGGATTACATGCGACTGAACAAAGCTATTTAGCAGGCAGAAAAGAAGTCCACTGTTCCTTCCCCCTATGTCAAAGAACTTCTTCACCTGAAAAAGCCAAATGCCATAATCTATTTCACTGTATGTTTTGTAGTTGGCTGCATCCGATCAGAACTGAATCTGGTTGATGATACGTACTGCTACTTTATAAAATAATTTTCTTTAGCTTCTTCACGCCTTCTATTGTCTGCTATTACAAAGAGAGAAATTTATCAGCTTCTGATCAAGTTCAGCCCCTACAAGGTATACTATTAGAATGTATTATGCTCTTTTTCCACCAGTGCAGGCGTTTAAGCTGTATCAAACGTGAACAAAATTTGTGACAGAACTCACTCTCAAAGCCACACCAAGAAAGAAGGGGAAAAAAGCTAATATTGAAGGCCTGTCAAGCAGCACAATCTTCACCACATACTGAAAAGTTGATTAAAAGAGCCAGACGACTCTCACAGGGAGAAAGCGGGACTGTTGAGAATTATCCTCTACATATGGAGAATAATGGAACAGGGAGGGGGAGATTAAGTACCTTTATTCCCACCCCCTCTGTTCATGGGTATACCTCACATGTTTTCAAGATGATTGAATGACACTTTGAAGCCTAGGCAAATGTGTATCTGTATTAAAAGTTGAGAGAGAAATAATATAATTGCACCAATAAGGCTAAATAGTGGTATGAAATGTACTAACAGCATCAGACATCATAATACATAATACTTGTTCTTGCCGATGATGGTTGTTTAATTTATATATGACTTGATCAGAAAATCACAGCATCATTTACAAAAAGAAAACTACAGAAAATTGCAAAACATACAACTTTTACTTAGATGCCATCAAGTCGGCTTGGTTCTTACTAACTGCATGGATGAAAAGCATCTGCCTTTCCAATCTGTTGTTCGGTGATATTTTATAGCTCTGCCAAAGACAGCCCTGTAATCGTTTGGATCATATTCATTCATTTTATCCATTGTCTTCTGCTTCTCTCAATTTTGTCAAGCCTAGTTATTTTTTAAAGTTCATCAGTCATTCACATCACCTTCCCAAGTATGTGAGTTTATTAATTAATTCATGTATTAATTAATCCACTCACAAAATGCCACACTATAAAGGCAACAATAAAAAATAAAATAAAATACGCACTACATGGGGAACAAAACACAACCCTCATATATTTAGAGGACTCATATGTTCTCATGGCTCAGTATCTGGAGGAAGAATGAGGTCTTCAAGGCCTTTTAAAAGACGGTTGGGAGACGGCCAGATGAATGGGGGGGGGGCAGAATGCTTTCTTACTGGTAGAGTTTCTGCTTACTGCTAACTGCTTAGCAGTTACTTTTTCTTTGGTCTGGGATTGACTGGTTCTTCTTGAATCCATAATACTTTTAGCAACCCTATCCAAATCCCTAATTAGAAGGCTTCTAAACTTTTTTCTCAATGCCCACCTTCCATATAGCCATTGTAAGGAAAATCTTGGGGCCGAGGAAACAAAAATAACTTTTGAAAATCATGACAGACAAGAAACAGATGGACAGATCCGTTCTCCTACTTTACCAGAATGCTCCAAGGACAACCAAGGATGTGCAACCTTTGGGGGCTTTTGCAACTTTTACAGATGTTTTTAACTCAATGCACCAGAGTTTTAACTCACTTTACTAAGAAATGGATTCCAGGCTCAAGATGCGTTTTAGGCTTTGAAGCAAGCCTTCATTTTCCAGCCACTGTTGCATTCTCCAGATCACAACCATCCTTTCATTGTTCAAACCAATACATCATATTTTGTCTTAGGTGCTACTTTCCTCCAAGCTACTACTGATAGGAGAAAAGATCCGTTGTTGTTGTTGTTTAGTTGTTAAGTCGTGTCCGACTCTTCGTGACCCCATCAACCATATTGCGCCAAGCCTTCCTGTCCTTCACTGCCTCCCTGAGTTTGCTCAGTTTCATGCTCATTGCTTCAGTGATGCTATCTAACCATCTCATCCTCTGCCGTCCTCTTCTTCTTTTGCCTTCAATCTTTCCCGGCATCAGGGTCTTCTCCAAAGAGATCTCTCTTCGCATTAGGTGACCAAAGCATCTGAGCTTGAGCTTCATTATCGATCCTTCCAATGAGCAATCAGGGTTGATTTCCTTTAAGATTGACTGGTTTGACTTCCAAGCAGTCTAGGGGACTCTCAAGAGTCTTCTCCAGCACCACAGTTCAAAGGCATCAATTCTTCGGCGCTCAGCCTTCTTTATGGTCCAGCTCTCACAGCCATACATTACTGGAAAAAACATAGCTTTGACTATGCGGATCTTTGTCGGCAAGGTGACGTCTCTGCTTTTTAATAAGCTATCTAGGCTTGCCATAGCTTTCCTCCCAAGGAGCAAGCGTCTTTTAATTTCACGGCTGCAGTCTCCATCTGCGGTGATCTTGGAGCCCAAATAAACGAAGTCTGTTACTGCTTCCATTTCTACCCCTTCTATTTGCCTTCATGGATCACTGCCTTGTCATGGCGAAGGGGCTTGTGTAACTCAGTGAAGCCATGAGCTATACCGTGCATGGCCACCTAAGACGTACAGGTCTTGACAGAGAGTTCTGACAAAATGTGGTCCACTGGAGAAGGAAATGGCAACCCACTCCAGTATCCTTGCCAAGAAAACCCCATGGACAATGTTAAAAGATCCGTTACCTTATGCCTTTTATCCAGGCTGTTTCTATCAGCTAAACAGACCAATTATGTTTTTAGTAAAGAACTGTTAGTTATCAAAGATGAACTCCAATACTGGAGACATCTTTTGGAAGTGCTTTAAGACTAATCTGTTTCTCTCTGCTTCCCCCTTCTCTGGCAACCCAGTCTATATCCTTGGAATTACCAGTTGATTGGAGGGAGGAAGTGGCCACCTCAGTACTGGAACATACTTCCTTAATTTCCAAGATTCTATAACCTAACCTCTGTTTCATGAAATTAAACCTAATTAATGAGATTGTGTACATTTTGCTTCCTTGATTGTGTGCTGCTGTTAGGGCTTGACAAACATATATTACTATAGGAAGACTACTGTTTTAACTATTCTAGTTAAACTATTCTAATAATTGCTATCACAGAAATATCTTTATCTTTATCCTTCATGATCCTGCCAAAGTTGGTCATTGCTATCTTCTCCAGGAGTAATCTCCTCTTTACTTTTTCAGCATACCATCTATCTTTATTTTAGCTCCCCAAAACATAACCATTTTCTATTTCATTTCTTCACCATCAACTTAAATTCACTAAGTATGTTGTTGACATTCCCTGTATGTAAGACTGATCTGGATTTTTCACTTTCCATTTTTACTTTCATAATAAACTCTTATGAATCTTTCAGCAACCAAAGTGGTTTATTTGAATATTTCTAACTGATAAAGTGCCAGCCTATTATGATTTTAGTAATCATATCTTCCAATCCTGCTGTCCTTATATGTATTTGCTACATAGATTAAATAGGTACAGGAACAATTATTTCTTATTCTGAACCTCTGTTTTCCACACTCTATCCTAACACTTTTTTCTTGATCACTGTAAAGGTTGTGGAGTCCTTGGGGTTCTCTGAGCTTGGTTCTTTTCTTGCAAACGTTTCATTACCTGGCTAGGTAACATCTTCAATGCTAAAATGGGATGGGGTTTGCTCTCTATTTATATACTGTGGCCTGCCTTGCCAGTGCTGGTGGGGGTGGGGGGTTTGCTTTGCTCCACTGGTAGTTCCTTGATTAGCATATGTTTACTGCTTGGTTGTGTGACTGGTGGTAACCTTTGCTTATCTGGGTGATGATTGCTGGTGAGGCAATCTTCTGGTCTTTTATCTCTTTTGAATAGTATGTAGATGATGGTGTCTGTTAATTGCTGCCTTGTCTGAATACCAAGCTTCCAAGAATTCTCTTGCATTTTTGGATTTAGCTTGGTCTAAAATGCTGAGAGTTTCCCAGTTAAAACTATGGTTAAGTCTGTCCATGTGTTGTGAGATTAAGGAATTTTCATCATGTCTTCTGACTGCTAGTTGGTGCTTGTGGATGCACTCTGCTAGTCTTCTGCCTGTCTTACATAGTGTTTGTTACAGACCTTACACTGTATGTTGTAGATGACCCTTCTTGTGCTACTGGATCTTCTGGTTTACTTAAGATATTTTGGAGTGATTTTGTTGGCTTGTGTGCTACAGAGATGCCATGTGGTTGTAATAGTCTGTTGGTGGTTTCTGAGACATTTCTGATGTATGGCAGTGTGATCCTTTTCATAGCTTGTGTAAGTTGTGTTGTAGTAGGTTGAGTGGTCAGGCACTTTTTGATAAAGTTGCATGGATATTCATTTTGTTGGAAGATGTTGTACAGGTGGTCTTTTTCCTTTTTCTGCCATTCTGGGTTGCTGCAATGCGTTTGTGCTCGTTTGAATAATGTTCTTACACAGCTCCTCTTGTGGGAGGTTGGGTTATTACTTTGGTAATAGAGTACTTGATTGGTGTGGATTGTCTTCTGATAAACTTGGGTTTCTAATTTACTGTTGTTTCCTCTGCTGATGAGGATATCTAGGAAGGGTAGCATGTTGTTGTTTTCTTCCTCTCTGGTGAATTTTATTCCTTTGAAGATGTTGTTGATGGTTTCATGTGACTCCTCTAGTTGTTCCTTTTTTATTATAACAAATGTGTCATCTACATACAGGATCCATACTTTAGGTTGTATGTGGGGAAGTGCTATAGCTTCTAGGTATTGCATTACAACCTCTGCTATGAGTCCTGACAGTGGTGATCCCATGGATGTGCCTCTGATTTGTTAGTACAGTATATTTGTCCATCAAACTGAAAATAGGTGGTGGGGCAGAGGTTGATGAGGTCCATGATTCTGGGTATTTCGATCTGGGTGTATTTGGTTAAGTCGGGTGTGTTGTGTAGTACTGCTGATATGGATTCTTTCGCTAGTTCTGGGTTTATCGACGTGAAGAGTGCTGTGACATCAAATGAGACCATAATTTCATCTTCATCTATGTGTACGTCTTTGATTTTCTGGAGGCACTGTAGTGAGGAGTTGATAGAATATTCACTGTTCCCTGTGAGGTGTCCAAGCTTTTTTGTCAGTTCTTTGTCAGTCCTCAAAAGAATAATCTGACATTCGGACATACTCAGTGCCTTGGCATATTCTACATCCTAGTATGATCTACACCAGTGTTTTTCAACTTGGCAACTTTGAAATGCATGGACTTCAACTCCCAAAATTCTGGAAGTTGAAGTTCATACATCTTAAAGTTGCCAAGTTTGAAAAAAACTGATCTACATAGTCAAAAGGTGTTGCTGTAATCAATACATCAAAGCTAGACATTCTTCTTATAGTGTTTTATTCTATCCACCATACATATTATTTCAGCAATCTGATCTCAGGTTCCTTTCTGCCTTTTCCAAGATTAAATCATTAAAAGCAATACTAACAACTCTAAATCAACTGCAGCAAAATGTGTCAAGGGGATCCAAAAATGGTCCATATTAAACAATTCACAGAACTGAACTGCTGACAATGCTTCTACACCTCCAATGTCGAAAAGTTCCACAATAAAGATGATATAACTGAGAATACCCTAGAAGATTAATGGCTTCTGCAACATTGGCCATCACAAGCGAGCTCCTTAATAATTACTACAAGGTCCACATCCTTCTAAACAAAATCTTGTTAACTATTAATTTCCAGAAAGAATAATTCTTACATTTCAGACCCACCAGTGTTTGTCTGGAAATAAGTCCCACTGATATTTGTGAAACATAGTTCCAGTCAGGAATCTTAGAAAAGCAGCTTCCATCTCCTGTCTTTAGATTAATTTATTTTCAAGTATCTCTCTTTAAAATATAACTTCTGGCTGAACAGTTTTCAGCTACAGTATATGTTCAGCTATATGGTTTACATTAATCAAGACTGTAGTTATGTTTTCAATCTCCCCAGAATGCCAATGCAAAAAAATAATGCAGTGAATCATTTATTGGATTGTCTTATTTGGCTATTAAGTGTGTATGAACTTTACAGACACATGAAAACTTATATGCTGCTGTATCACATATTGGTCCAGTAAAGTAGGTGGTTCCCATTTCTCTCTAGCAACAGCATGGCAACATTTGTCCATATACTGAAGTTCTGAACAGTTGTACTTTAAGAAAGCTATAGCATATGTATGCTTCTAAAGATCAATATTTTCATATTAGACTGACTCATAATAGATTTGATCCTTCAAATCTTTAGGGAGAGGAAACTATTCTTCTTTTGGCTAATTGAGATGGCTTATGTGTGAGCAGGCTATCCTTTCATACTTTCTATGGCAGTGACATTTACCCATCTCTTCTTCCTCAAATGGAACCTAATGCATAACACAGTGTTTCTTGGGTGCTTTGTATTTGCTGGAACTTAAGTGCACTTGAATTAAATCGCAGCTCATGAATGCAGTACCAGTGCCAGCAATTTGAAATAAAGCAAAGACATTGGATCAGGATTATCAGTCACTATTTACCATGAACTGTCATAAATCTAAGTGAAATAAAAAATGATTCCATAATCTAAAATGGTGGTTCCCTTTTTGGTCCAAAATCATTTTCCCTAAAAACAGATATTCCCAAATATGTATGTTTAGGATTGCAACTATAAAGGTACTATTTATGTTTTATATAGAAATAGTAGTGTGCATAGAGCTTTATAAAGTCTAGCTTCCTCATTAATGGAGCATGAACTTCTATATTGTATAATCTTTAAAAAAGTATTATATAGATGAAATAAGCACATCACTAAATTTTACAAAAGAGGTAATAGATATGTTAAGAATTAAACAGTATTAATAACAGATTTAGTGTCCAACTATTCTTTACTGGAAGACTGTCATTCTATTGTTGCTTTCAGTTGCATTATGGAAAAGAATAAGTGTCCATTTTAACTCAGCTTTCTGCTTGGATGACTGAAGTTGTAAGTTTAGTTAGTGTTCTAAAATAATAATACAGTGGTGCTTAAAAGTTTGTGAATCCTTTTGACTTTTCAATATTTCTGTATAAATCTATATACTACTAAAACTCTCATGTCTGTAACCTTCAACTGGGCGAAACAGTGAGTCATAGGGCAACAATTTTTGAACAAGGTATCTCAAATGGGCTAACTTACAGAACACATCCAAAATCCGGGACCCAATACTTCTGTGGGATTGAAATTTGTGGCCACTTTGGCACTGCTGTGCCACAACAGTCAGCCCAGGTCACGTGATCGTCATGGGAGTATCCCTGACCTCTTTCCTGCCTCCCTCTGTTCCCTGCACCTAATCGGCTAGTGGCAAGGCCCGATGGGGAAGTGGCAATTGGTTGCTTTGTAAACAAGGCAGAAATTTGAAATCTCTTAATGCCTAATGGTGGTAGGAATTGGTGGAAGGATAAGGAAGAGACTTGGATGCATGCTAGTGAGGTAGGGGTGGCTGGGGGGCACTGGTGGTGGACAGGTGAGCCCTCTTCCTCCCTCAAGGGAGGGGGCCTTTGGGGACATGCCACAGTGGAAAGCAGGGGTTCAGTTTTCCTCATGGTCCACAGCTCTCTTTGTTCCACCTTCCTCCAGCAAAGTGGCAGGCAGTTCTGTGGGTCAGCTGAGGAGGAGGAGGAGGAGGAAGAGGAGGTGGTGGTTTAACCAGAGCTCTCCTGAGGGTCATGAGGAGAGGGCAAATGATGCAAGCCTATATTATATGTGGAAAGGAAGGAACGAGGGAGGGAAGGAGGAAGGGAGGAAGATTTCTGACACTCCCTGCCAGCTTCCCACAAGCAAAGTCAATGGGTTGTGAAACCGTCATTTGATTCTACTTGGTCCAAACTCACTGTGGTGAAAAACCACAGTATATTTGGATATACAGGAAACAAATGGCTATAACTTGTAGATGGAAGTTTTGAATCTTTCATGGTCTCATTTCAAGAAGAGAGGTAGGGCATATAATGCACAGTTTTGCCATGGTTCATTTTTATAATAGGAAATTGGAACACACCTCTTAATGTTTTCATATTCCAGGAATATTATTGGACCTAAATGTCTGAGCTATGTGGTGTAGTGGTTAAGGCATCGGGCTAGAAACCAGGAGACCATGAGTTCTTGTCCTGCCTTAGGCACAAAGTCAGCTGGGTGACTTTGGGGCAGTCTCCCTCTCTCTTTCATCCCTAGCAAACCACGTCCAAAAAAAAACCTTGCCAAGAAAACTGCAGGGACTAGTCCAAGCACTTGCCAGGAGTCAAAAACTGACTCAAAGGTGCGTGTGTGCGCACACACACACATGCAAATGTCTGAAATTTAATAAAAGTATTGATGCATGGCTATAGTGCATATAATCATGCAATTCACAATGCTACTTATTTTTAAAGTTCCAAATCAATTGTTTTCAACAGCTGTTTCCTGTTGCTGCTCTGAAAAGCTTTAAAAATGTGGTTATTTCCTCAGGTATTGGGCTGGGATGATAGGTAGGCGTGGCTGTACAGTTACATAGTTGAACGATGTAAGTTTTGTAAGGACCTCAACTACATTGCATTCAGGTTATTTTTCCAGTTATTTTTATCTGATTTTTTTGCATACAATTATTATGGTTTTAATTATTGTTAGCTGCTCAGTCAGGAAAATGAGACCGGCAGCCATATAAACCATATAAGCAAACAAACATCTTTATCTCGCAGGATTTCCATCCAGCATCTTCCTCCAGAGGCAAGCAGGCTATCTTCCAGCCTCTATACTTAAAGTGCGTGTACTTTGAGAAAAATTAGGAATTTCATAGAAAATAATAGCAACGTAGGTGGGATAAAGTTAGCCGCTTCACTGGATTCCACCTTCTTACACGCAGTGCTTATATGTTCTCTGTGTCATACCCTTACCTAAGATAAAGAGCACTCCAATAGCACTTTCATTATTTTTTTTTCCAAATTTTATTCACATGTGCAGGCGAGAAAATCTGATTTAGAGATTTGGAACTGTTCTATAAAAGCACAACTTCCAGATGATTAATTGGGTGGATAAAGTGACCATTCATCAGCAGTTTTCTTTATTCAGACATTGCATCTACCATGAGTTCAACTATATTATGCAGCATGGGGAAATTTCAAATATGTGAATCCCTACAAATGAGAAAAAAATGACAGACATTTTATGGATTTTAAAACATTAAGAATGGTAACCAGGTTGCAGGCTGGAATAAAAAGTGAGCCTTATATGTGTGCTTGGAAATATTTCAAAATACTCTTTTTTTTCTCAAATTCACCAGTCAAGTCAATGAACACACTGAATTCAAGAAAATTATGGAAATTATCTCTTTGCACAGTTCACAGTCTAAAGTTTGTTTGGAATGTCACACTTTGTATCTTAGAAAAGCCTCAATTTTATTTCATGGAATCATTAGACAGGTTTCATGTAACTTTCAGTGACAAAGTTAGCATGGAATCTCCTTTGTGCTTTCTATTACAGCTTAATACTACAAATAGCTAGAAATAGACCACCTTTGCGTAGAGACTATTTCTGCATTCTGCTCCGGGCTAAACATTCTTCTGTGTATATACTGCTAAATTCAACAGCCTCTTTAATGTCTTAGAACAAATTACTGACAAGTCATTTTTTGTTCCATAATGTAAGTCAATGTGGTGATGCTTTTTATTATTATTATTATTATTATTATTATTATTATTATTATTATTATTAACATATACTCTAGTCATCTCAGGGTCGTTTGAATGCTGATACAAGATTCATAATCGCTGTCAGAATCTGCAATTTTTCCTTTTGCTTTATGAGGTCAGGCAATATTACATGCACTGATATATTCCATTTTCCCAACTGAAAACCTTCTCGTTTGAGCACGACAGGTTGAGAGTCATGATTTTGCACCCTAGTATGTGAGCCACAGTACAATAGGGGCAGGTGGCTAACCCCACATTCTCCTTTTGCTCTTGTCCAATGGCAATAGTAAATTAAACTGTCAAAAACGGAATTGTCCTGTCATCAACAAAGCTACAGCTTCACAAGGATTGCAACATCCGATTTCTAATTCTGCATTTCCCTGCACCTGTAATTTCATCAGGAACTTTCACTGGACCATGGTGAAAAGCTGTCTAAGGTCCACCAGCACTGTGAGTTCCTCCACAGGCTGACATGGCATTTGAAAGAAATAAATGAACAATACCAGCAATTTCCTAATTGCAAAAAAAAAAAGAAAAGTGTTCACTAGGAGATTCGGCCCTTTAGCACGGATTTGAACCTGACGAAAAGGGTAGAAATGTAACACATATGTATGTGATCTAGTACACAAGGAATACAGGTTAGTATTCTAATTTAAAATGTTCTAAAATCTGTTACACTGAGTACCTCCCAATCACACATGCAAAACTAAATAGTAGGTATCACATTATTATAATAAGCTGTTATTCAGAACACCTCTAGAAGTAGGGAACATGTCATACTGCATCTACAATATATCGAGTAATTTAGCTATAGCTTTAGCTTTAGTAATTTGTAAATCTAAACTCCTCAGTTAACATCCAAGGAACAAATGTCCTGAGTTTTCTAAAAGAAACCCAGACGTAGCCTTACCGGCATGCTACATTAAAATATTTGAAGTAACTTCTCATCACATTTCTAAACTTAATTCTAATCCTCCTTACTTTGGTATTTTTTTAATGTATCTGAAACAAATTATAATTACAGTTTAAAAACATATCTCACCAGAATAGCCTAGACAAATTAGGAAATCCATAAAATTCATTTAATGAAAAATGTTAGAAAGTTTTATCTTCTAAAGACAGTAGAGTCAACAATTTTTTGCCCTTTGTCAAATACAAATAGAATTTATTAATTAGAAGAAGCAAATATTTCAAATTATCCATATAAACTCCAAGGCTTATCAATCATATAACTGAGGGCCGAAAGTTAAATTGAGATGAGATATCATTTCACGGAGCTTAATACAGTAGAAGTGACTCAATACCCCTTTATTAATTCCCATTTAATGCTGCTTTAAATTGCTGCCATTATTATCCTAAAGTATATGAAGGATTCTGCATAATTAGTCTGCATTAAACCCTTTTTATTTATAAGAAGTCAAACAAACAAGCCAACTTTAATTACTTGGGTTTCACTATATTGATCTGAGCATCAAGTTTTAATATGGCTTAATTTCAAAAATTTCCATAGAACTAGTATTTAAATTTGTTCTAGCAATAACGATTTTTGCAGGCATAAATGACTTTTCAAAGTATGTAAATTATTGCCTGGTGCTTGGGAGCATGAGGCTTTCCATGCTCACAGCATGTTTACGTAGACCTCAGGGGCCTTGCTGCTTCATGCGCTGCTCTCTAATATGGCAGGAAAAGCCACCAATTACCAGAAGAGACAAAAGTCAACTAAGACAGGGAATCTTCTCCCTCCCAAACCTTGTTCTCTCCCACTTCAGTACATGGTGTTAACGACATACAAATTTTGAGGTCATTAAGTATAAACAGAAATTGAAAGCAAGACAGGAGCTCTTTCAGGAGATGCCGATGTCAGCATTTCAAGTACTCTCCTAATCCCACAATGCAAGTTTCAGCATTATTGTCTCAATTTAACTTGCATTAGTACCTAGCACCTTGATTACACTGCTGGGGTGGTAATCTTCGCCTGCATATGCCATCATTACTTATGTCAAGCCTCTTGAGTTGTTATGAATACTGTGTTGTTTTACGAGAGAGAGGAAATTAGTGCCAGTCCCCTAGAGTTTTGGGTGCTTAACACTGAAGCACTACGCAGCCTTCTCAAATCCCACAACAAATCCTTGTTTAGTGCCACATGTAGATAAGCACTTTGCAGCAACATTCTAGAATAAATAACTCCTAGCC
>NW_028277125.1:63272500-63295000 GCF_059951505.1 Python bivittatus | reverse complement strand
TCCAGTGAAGGAGGGTCAGAGGAGATCAGTAAATCACACATCATATAGCATACTAGCTAATGTATCCCAACCCTCTTCTGCTGGCACCAGTAAGAGCAGCAGGAGCTGCTGCTGGCCACAATGTCCTCTCACTGGCAAAGAGACCCAGCAGAGGGAGAGTGCTTTCATTCACTTCCAACAGCTCTGTGGCATGCCATCTGTGCTAGAATGTGTAGCAATCTCTATATCCAACACAGAAAGATTATGATCCAGCAGTGGGAAGGAAGCCCTGAGATCTAGCCACTAACTGATGCCTGAGGAATGCACACCAGATATTCACCTGTGCACCCAATTTTTGCAATAAAGCAGATATCATTGCTTGATTTGACAAAACAGCCAACTCCATATTATTGTTTGTTTCTTTTCATTAAGCAACTGGAGCTGTGCCTATTGCTTTAAATCAGAGGTTCAGACTTTTAACTGGCCTGAGGGTTGCACCTGGCCTTTCAGTGGGCAAACATGCACCTGGCATGTTTGGGGAAGAGTTATGTGTCACATTTCAACAAGTGGACTGGAACAGGATAAAGAAGTGGAGAGTGCAAAGAAAAAAGTAATATGATTTAAAAAAAAAGATATATATGTAATTATAAGCAAATTCAGTTACTGAAATATAATTGATAAGATTGCTCCCCATAACACTCAACCACGGTAAGCGTTTCAATTCTGTGGAAGCTTTTGGATGAATTCTGGGAGCCCCATTGAAGCCTGGGGAGGGAAGACCCATGTGGCTTTGAGTCCTGAAGTTAGTCACTCATTTTCAAGTAAGGCAATTGGGAGAATTTTACCTCAACTTACAGACTGAGGCCTAAGTTTTCTCAGTGGGTATTTGAATAAATAAAATACCCAGACCTGTACACAGCAAAATGTTTTAATGATCATTTGATTTAAATGCCACTGTCAAACTCTTTAAAAATGTTAAAGTCCTACAGAAGAAAATGTCCAGGCCTCCACATGGCAGGAGAAAAAATAGTTGGGAATATATGTTATTTTATGTTCAAGCCTTAGAGGAAGCTCTAAGGATAATGCTCTAGACTTTATGGGAGATGTCAGAGACCAGGTTGGGATATTTGACAGGCAATCTCCTGGTTGCATAGATTGTAGGCTGCAAGTCAAAATGCAGTGTCATCCAGTCTGTCTGCCTTGCCTTAATGTACTTGAGAAGTCATGCATGTAGTGGATATCAGTATTTTGTCTCTTCAAGTCAGTCTTGACTCCTGGCAACAGCCTGGCAGTTTTCTTGGCAACATTTTTGGAAGTGACTTGCCAATTCTTTCCTCCTAGGCCAGAGAAATCACCCAGCTATCATCATGCCTAAAGTGGGACTAGAACTCACTGCCTCACTGGTTTCTAGCCTGATGCCTTTAACTATTACACTAAATTGGCTCTCGTGGTAAGTAGGATGGCCATAAAAATACCATGAGAAATGAGAACCACAAAAGAAAGAATGAAAGTGATAAGGAGTGATTTTTTAAAGAACTAAATATACCTGCAACTGAAAGAAACTATACCAATAAAGATTACTGTTAGATGTCTGCTCATCAAGTCTATACACTCTCCCCTCACATACCCATACATGCGCATGCACTTTTCTCTCATGTGTGTGCACAATTTCCTGTTTTTCTCTCTCCCTCTCCCTTTCTCATTCACACAGCAAGAGAAAGAATAAAACCTCAGAAGTCTGCCTCAGTCATTTGTTTTGCCCCACCCCCTATACTGACTCTTTGTAGGCCAATCAAGGCAGTTTTTGCACGTATACCCTTAATGGCTTCCCATCCTACAAGATGCTGGGAGAATAGGTCTGTCATATTGCACTACAAAACCCACTAGGGGGCAGCAAAGAGGTAGAGAACCTTAACTCTTGGCTGCCACCTAGTGACCATTTGGACTTCTGTTTCTCAGGTAGGATAGCTGACAGGAGAAGAGTGAAAAGCAGAGCAAAAAAAAAAAAAAAAAAAGGTGGTTGAAAGTTGGGTCTATAAGAGGAAAGAGATGAGCAAAGTATAAACTTTAAAAAAAGAAAGTCTGGAGAGTTTGGAATAATTCTAATAATAAGCCTAATACTTATCCTTGCACACAGTACTAAAGAGGTGAGAGTGTGGTATTAGCAATATGGACCGTTTAAGCTATAAGTTAAGAAAGATGCATTTTTTAGGTGCCTGTTGCAAACTCATCTCTTCACCCAGGTGTTCTTGTAATAAATATTGAAAGAACATTGCAGGAATACTTTTTTTCTTTCCCTCCCCCTTTTAGTGAATATTATTTTATACTGTTTTAATTATGTGAGTTATGTAAGTACTGTATTGTTTTATTATGTATATTTGTTGTTGTTCAGTCGTTAAGTCGTGTCCGACTCTTCGTGACCCCATGAACCATATTGCGCCAGGCCTTCCTGTCCTTCATTGCCTCCCTGAGTTTGCTCAGTTTCATGCTCATTGCTTCAGTGATGCTATCTAACCATCTCATCCTCTGCCGTCCTCTTCTCCTTTTGCCTTCAATCTTTCCCAGCATCAGGGTCTTTTCTAAAGAGTCTTCTCTTCGCATTAGGTGACCAAAGTATCTGAGCTTGAGCTTCATTATCGATCCTTCCAATGAGCAATCAGGGTTGATTTCCTTTAAGATTGACTGGTTTGACCTCCTAGCAGTCCAGGGGACTCTTAAGAGTCTTCTCCAGCACCACAGTTCAAAGGCATCAATTCTTCGGCGCTCAGCCTTCTTTATGGTCCAGCTCTCACAGCCATACATTACTACCGGAAAAACCATAGCTTTGACTATGCAGATCTTTGTCGGCAAGGTGACGTCTCTGCTTTTTAATATGCTATCTAGGTTTGCCATAGCTTTCCTCCCAAGGAGCAAGCGTCTTTTAATTTCATGGCTGCAGTTTCCGTCTGCGGTGATCTTGGAGCCCAAATAAATGAAATCTGTTACTGCTTCCATTTCTACCCCTTCTATTTGCCAGGAATTGATTACTGCTTTTATTTTAAATCACTTTGAAAGGCTTCAACATAAAAAATGGTATGTAAGTACAGTGGTACCTCGGGATACGAACTTAATCCGTTCCGTGACTCTGGTTGCAACTCGAGTTGGTCTCAAGTCGAGGTAAAGTTTCCCATAAGGTTCAATGTAAATCCGGTTAATCCGTTCCGCCCTCCGAATTTGGTTGCAACCCGAGGCAAATTTCCCCATAGGGTTCAATGTAAATCCGGTTAATCCGTTCCACCCTCCGCCCGAATTTGGTCGCAACCCGAGGCAATTTTCTCTTCAGAGCCTTACTCCTGCCAAGCCTGCTCTGCATTTTCTTTGGAGCCATGCTAACACGCATACCAAAAACCTTCGCAAAACACCACAAAACACACCACAAGCCTCACCGAACGTCTCCTTGCTACCGTGACCTCGCCCACAGGAAGCCGCGACCACGTGGCAGCAGGGAAAATGGCCGCAGATCCGGTTTGTAAGTCGAGGCGAGTTTGTAACCCGAGGTAAATTTTTCCTGCCGAAGCTGGTCGTAACCCGAAATGTTCGTTAGTAGAGGCGTTCATAACCCGAGGTACCACTGTATATTCATTTGGATCTGGAAATGAAGTGTGTTACCCTGATAGCTTTGAAGTTCTCTAGCGTCACATCTCCCCACAGGGTGGCTGGACCTATTTGAACAGTCCACCTCAGGCTTCTGATGGATTGTATTGGGTCCCAGAGAGAGTTTGGGGTTGTTCCTGGAGCACTGGTACATGATTTGATCAAGGCTTTAGTTGCTGCTTGGAATGACAGGGCGACTTTGGCCTTGGATCAGATCATACCTATGTGGCCTCTCTATGAACATGGATCCCTGTTTGTACCCTGGGTTTTGGAGGAACTCTGGGTGATGAAATGGCATAAGAGATGCCTAGAATGCTGTTGGAAGAAAATAAAGAGTGAACAGACTGAACACAGTTAAAAGCCTTTCTTAAGAATTACCTTACAGTGATAAGGGCAGTGCAATGTAGTTATTTCTCTGCCCTTATTACATCTGCAGAAAGCTGGTTAGTGACACTTTTCAGAGTAACCTGGTGTCTCCTGGATAAGGAGGGGTGGCGGGAACACTTGAAGGGCCTCTGTAAAGACTATTCTAGACATCTTTCAGATAAAGTCACTTGGGTTTGCTTGGAGCTGGAATCTGGCTTTATAGGTCTTATGGAGTTGTCTGGACCCAACAGATCTGGACAATTTTCATCCAATCTCCAACCTTCCTAGGGTCCTGGAAGAAGTGGATTATCTGGACCCTGTTCAGTCAGGATTCAGGCCTGGTTATTGTACAGAGATGGCATTGATTGCACTTCTTGATGACTTCTGTCAGGCTCAAGGTGAGGGTAGTGCATCCATCCTGGCTCTTCTTGATCTTTCAGCTGCTTTTTTTTGGAAATGGTGTCCTAATGATACTGTCTGTCATTTCCCATCAAACTGTATAATTATTACAAAAATAAGCAGAGGCAGCAAATACTGAATAACTGGAAACAGATGTCAAAGTGATTTCATTTGTAATTCTAGCCAACCATTCTATTTCTAAGCCCCCACAAGATATATTTCTGATACTGGTATTGGAAAGTGGAGGTTGTGAGATTCTAGAAGATGGAAAGGAAATAGAACATCTCTACTTCTGAGTTCAGTGGTTCTGATGGGTTGCTTGAAAGATCAGTCATATCTGGTTACACCCCCGTGACACTTGCTCCTTTAATCATTGGGCTACGCAGTGCTTTGGATTCAAAGGAAACACAGAAAGGTATATGGACATGAACATAACATCTGTCAGCAACTCTTTAAGCCAAACACGTCTTTTCCTGGGATTATGCAGTAGCTGCAGAAGATAGCCACGTGCAAAACCAGGAAAAGATACCGCTGCTTTAAAGTTTCTGACAGATACTATGTGCATGTGATGGACATTCTAATTCACATTTTTTTCCCTTTGAATCCAAAGCACAGATCATCCCTTCTAATCAGCACAGAAGATAGGAAAATTAATAGCCCTTGATATTATATATGTCCCTTTCTTACTTACCTCCCTAGGTCTTTGCAGCCTACCTTTCTTTCATTTTCAGGAACCTTTAAGATATGCTGAGAATTGTAATACTGTAGGGACCTCTATAAAGAAAACCCCATTACAGGACCCACAGCTAATTATGAATGATTCCACCCTTTTTTGGTTGCTTCATGTGACTCATTCTACATTAGTCAGAATCCCAGACCCTTCAGGCTAAGAAGATAGTGGAGGACAAGGGTCATATTTACTTTCATAAACTTCTAATTTAGCTTAGGATCCCACCATAATAGCCTGGCATCTCTGAGAGCACAATCTAATGCACTTCTAAGTAGGAGTAAGTCCCTGGACATAGCAGGACTGATGCCTGAGTAAACATGTTCAAGGCGGGCCAGCTGGTACAAAATAATTTAGTTGTGACTCGAATGACAACTCCAAAATTCTTGTACTGTGGTGCTATACTCTAATTTCTAAGCCATCCAGTACTGGCCCAACCAATTAAATCAAGCAGACAGAAACTGTTCTTGATCCCACATTTTTGAGTAGTCTGAGGGCTGAAGTAAGAAGGCTCTGCGTTTCCGTGGCAGCATTGGGCAGTGGAATAGCCTTGTGATTGAAATCAGGCTAGCCTCTGCCTTGTTGATATAAACTTCTAAATATGGAATTGTCCCAGATAGCCTGCTGTTATCATCCATCTTCATTTTCTGTTTTTATGATATGTAGTGTTATGTTTGCATGGTGGTGTTTTTCTGTGTTTATACTTGTTATACTGTGGGTGTTTTACTTGCTTTTTATAATTTATGTAAACCACCAAGAGTCTCTGGATTGTGGTAGGATAGAAATATGGTAAATAAATAAATAAGCCAACAAACATTTATTGTAGCTTCATTGGCTGGCAGCAAGGGCCCAAAATTTGACCTTGATTCTTTCACCAGCCAGCTTTCTATAAGGAAGCCCAATTATTTCCCTCTTTAGCATTCTCTAGGGCAGCCTTTCTGAACCCTTTTACCCTGGAGGAAGCCTTGAAATTATTTTCAAGTCTCAAGGATAACAATCATTAAAAATATGAAAATGTCACAGTACAGTTCACTTTTAACTTATACGTTCCACACCTTATAATGTTTACAACAACAGCAAAACAGCAGGCCGGCAACTGAGTTATGGTGCATAAAAATTTTCACCCCTGTGAGTGCTAGTATTACACAGCATGAAAAGTCCAAGAGGGGACTTTTTTTTTCCAGTCACAATTTCTCATGGAATACCCAGTGACCTTTCACAGGACCCTAAGGTTCCATGCAACCCCAGTTGAGGAAGGCTGCTTTTGGGTGTCCTTTGTTGAATGTGCTGGACTTCACTTCCTACACTGGCTGGGAAATTCTTGTAGTTGCAGTCTGGCACATCTAGAGGGTATCCAATTGGGAAAAGCTGCTCTAGGGTGTATGGCAGGGTGAATTATCCTGATGGACAAGGATGATGAAATGATCTCAAGATTAAAGTTTGTTTGTTTTTCCTTTGTGCCAAAACCAGACTCAAGGTCACATAGATACTGAGAAGCTTTGTGCCTAGTTAACCTGGATGCAAGGCACATCTGCCTCATAAGTGAAAATATATTAAAGGGTAGAAGTGTTAAGCAATAGAGGGGAGGTTGTTGGATTTTGTTGGAGTTGGGTTTGGATGGCATGGACCGGATATACTGGGTGTATCAAGGAATGGGGGAAGAGGAATCTACAACTGAATACCCAGCAGAACAAGCATTTCCCAAGGGAGAGAACTGCTGAGCAGACTGGCTGGTGGAGAGGCCTGGACTTTTGGAGGTAAATCAGACATCGGCAAGGATGGAATTATCTTTCCCCTCTTCACTTCCCTAGGCTAAAAGCTAGGCAGAAGTGAAAATACTGGAAGAAACCACATAAAACAGACGTGAGACAGATAAGACACTGTAAAACAAAGCTCTGTTTGGAGTTGCCTCTGTAGAACCTTTATGTATTGTTTATTAAACTAAGGGCACTGTATATATTGGATGTATGCATAAATTATCTACCTAAAAACACTGCAACAGTAAACATCACTATAATTTAGAGAAGAACAGTGTGTGTGTGTGTGTGTGCATCAGCAAAGTTCTTGTCCCTTTTCTCACCCTCTGCCAGGGGTGGGAATGGGTGGGTAATGGGTCCCACATTTAGAGAACTAAAAAAGCTGCTTCTGCCATTCTTTATGTTATTCTTTTTGGCCTGGCTACCAGAAAGGTAAGAATCCTCCAGTCCTCTTTATGGAAAATGGAAACACCTTCTGTAGCTCTATAATTGTATTTACTTATTCTCTAAAATAATTTCTCAGAGAACTCACATTGATATGTAACCAAATGTCTTAAAGGGTTTAGCAGAGCTCTATATCCTTGTCACATAGATAAGAAATTTTAGAATGATGTTTCATCAAATACTGAAGCTTATTGGTAAAACCTGAAATGGAGGTGGTAGTGAGATTTTTGATTGTGAGCTGTTCATAGCATTAGACAAAGCACTTCACAGTGCACATTATCAAAATTGGAGCATCCATCCTTAAAGTATTAAAACAGCTACTTCCTTCACCAGGCTCACCATGACCACTTCAAGGGCTTTCTCAGGTTCCCTGTGCATGTGTGTGCAAGCACATATGACATATCCCCAAGAATTGCTGGCAAAGATAGATTTTCTGTGTGCATAAGCATAAGGATTCAGTTTGGGAAACCTTCAAAGCAGTTGCACCAAATCTTTCTTAGGACCCAGTAGTCATGAAACATCCATTCAAATATGTTGCATAATCTTCATTATTTTGGAAGCATCTATGGACCCTACCATACCACATCCAGTCACTATAAAGCATTTTGAAACAATCTGTGATAATCTTCACATCTGCTGGCCTTGAAATGCTGAGAACATCAAAAGGTGCTTCCTCTTGCTGTCCAACTGAGACTGGGGAAGAAAAAAAAAGGATTCAATCAATGTTCTCACCAAGCTATCACTGAGTACAAAAATCCAGTAAGCCATATTCCATACAAAAGGGAAAGAAGATATTGTGGCCCTCCATGTTTATTTTGGATATTGTTCGTGCTGGGCAGATTTGTCTGGTTCTACAAAAAAAGAGGAGCAATTGCCAAGGGAAGAGTGGTAAACATTATCATGTGCCTTAGTAATAGGATGAAACAAGAGTTCCCACTGGTGGAGAAACTGCTAGCTTATAAACTCTACAGAGCTTCAGCATTCCAAGTGGAATGAGTGTTTAGATACACTAAGGTTCAGGTAGACCTTAGCTGAGCCAGAAATAAATTGACTCAGCTGCCACACACCAACAACTTGGTGAAATCACACAAATTCAGAGTTGATTCTGGGGCAGTTGAAAGATCTTATGTAGACATGCCCTATGTCTGCCTATGAGTTGAACTCTTTCTGTCTTTACCATCAAAAGTATAAGGGTCTAATCTGTGCTTAGTTAAACTGACATGAATGGGATGGGGAATATTATTATTTCTCAAGGAGTCATATATTTGTGTTATCTCCCCATCAGTTATGCCATAAATGCATACACAAAGTGAACGATAGCCACTTGTACAACCCACTAATTGCAAATGCAATCCACAGATTTAACTCTACACTTTTTTTTTTATTGTTTTCAAGGGATTGTTGAAGACATATAGGACCTTTGCTAACTGTGCCCTTGATATTGCTTTGAAGATGCTGATTCCCAAAGGTGTATTTTGAAGACAGTACTATGAATAACAATAACAATAACACCACTATACATAATCAGAATAACTAAATAATGGCAAAATAACTGATTTTTCTCTTTTAATTCCAAAAGTGAGTTTGAAAGGAGGCAATTCTCATGCCTCTCAATTATTTCACAATCCTTACAGGTTAATTATTTTGAGATATCAAACAAGATTACATTATAATCTGCAAAAATGGTGCAATATATATTTAGGAGTGAGATGGAGGCGAGAGACTCTTCATTTAATCATTCTGTGAGAGTGTAAGTACTTACTGCAACATAGACTGCAAAGCCCATATAGACCTTTTGTTTCCTGTTTCCAGTGGGTTAGGTGGGTATAGACAGGTTGGACCCAAAGATTAATAAAATAGGGCATGCATTTATTATGGTAGGTGGGCCCTGGACACGAATCCATTTTTATAAAATTGTGCCTGAAGACCAAATGCATTGCCTCCAGTTATATTAGCTTTTTACCAAATGTTAATAGCAACAGTTGCTTCTGTAAGATTCCTCCCAGTATTGCCAGGACCTGGGCACGTGGGGAAGAGTTAACCATTCCTTCTCCATCATGGAGCCAACTAAGGTCCCACCTTGAACCTCCTTTTTGGTCCTCTGAAAAATTCCCATTGGTTTCCAAGTGAGAATTCTCTTCCCTGGGCTAAAAATAGCATGGCTAGGTGATTTTCACTGAAGTTGTGGTCTGGGAAGAAAGGTTGACACTTGATTCAGACTAAAATAGTCTTTAGGTCTGATTTTAACTAATGAAAATGGCCTGTTTAGTGTTATCTCTAGTTGCACTTTGAATATGTCAGAGAGATAAGGAATGGCTTTCCTTCTACATAAACAAATCATAGGCTAAAATGCTGAGGCCAGTTTCAGACATGAGACTGAACTGCACTTAGCAACCCTTGAGCCATGCAAATAAATAACTGATTGTTGCTTATATGGAATAGGAAATCAAAAAGGCATTTGAGGTATGAATGGGCCCTTTAGCCAATATGAGAGCCATATTAACATTAGAAGCTCAAGTGAAGCACGAACTGTATTCTGTATATGAAATTTGTCTCAAGAGATTTATATTTTAGTTACTGGTTTAGAAACAGCTCTATATAATAATCATAGTTTAGTTCCAATTATTATTATAGCTCAACATGTAAACCTGGGCTATTATATATAACCTGTTCCAACCATCCCCAGCTTGATGTCCTCCAGATGTGTAACAACTACAACAGCCAGAATACCTAGCTAAAATGGCTTATGCCTGTCTGGGAATTCTGGCTGAGGATTCTGATGGTAGCAATTCCAGTGCATTTGGAAACATCAGCTGGAAAGCCTATTTAGTTGAGTTTGATATGGGAGAATGTAGAACATTTATTTTTCTAACAATACTTTTAAAAAATGCTTTTAAATGATTCTGAACAGGTGGGATTTCCGGAGACCCAGCTATGAATTGATGAGGTTTTGTTGCTGTTGATTATGATAACAAGGAATTAGCTTTTTATTCTTCATCGCAAAAATATATTGCAGTGTGCTATGACACTACACTGGAGATGAAAAAAAAAATCCCTTAATCAAAACGGTATTATTCCAAGAACTTTTTCAAGGGAAGTAAAAACCTAAGCACTAAAATATAATGCTTAAAGTAAACCATGTATGCTGTATTAGTAATGGCAAATACTATAATAGCTTCTTAGCAGGCAGTCTTTGAAGAATGTTTATCATATACTCAGACTTCGTCTGCACTCCTTCCCCCCTTCCCCCCTTCCCCCTTCCCCCTTCCCCCTTCCCCTTCCCCTCCTCCTCCTCCTCCTCCTCCTCCTCCTCCTCCTCCTCCTCCTCCTCCTCCTCCTCCTCCTCCTCCTCCTCCTTCTTCTTCTTCTTCTTCTTCTTCTTCTTCTTCTTCTTCTTCTTCTTCTTCTTCTTCTTCTTCTTCTTCTTCTTCTTCTTCTTCTTCTTCAAAATTGCAAGTGGGGAGGGAACTATGCCACATTCCTGAAGGAAATAGGTAATAAATTTTGAGATAGGATTTCCTATTTACAATTCTATCCCCCCCCCCCCCCCCCATTTTCATTCTGCAGGACTGGAGAGAAGGAACCAAAGCAACCTTAAGAAGTAAATACCAAAATCCTGATTGTAACTCTTGTCCAAACAGTGTTCTTCCAGCCCCAACCCATTTCTAAATCAAAAGCTTTAGAAAAATTTAGATTTTGCGGAAGATAATGCAGAGTCTGGTGACAAAAGAACCATGATATTAATTGTAACGAATAGATTTTAAGTAATAGATTTCATCTTTTCTTTTTCTTTCATAACAAAAGTGCTTTATTGCCAGCATGATTTCATTATTTTGCAGTATCAATAAATGTAAGCACACCTGCACTATAAAATGCGAGTTATATGAAACAGGCTATTCATATTTTTACAGCCCAGTTTTCACCCATTGTTCTTGGGTTATGTCATAAGTGTGTTGTAGAGGTGCGAGTCTTGAAAATCAGCTTAACAAGATTGTCTAATTTCACCAGCCTTAGAGCCAAAATCTGGCCTGATAAATGCAGAACTAATATCCCAACAGGCACACTAAGATGATGTCACTTCCTTAGAATCATCCAAGACAAACATCTATTTCCAGATCATTTGCACTTATAACATGAAACCTACCTCATTTTTAATCCCTTTACTACTATTCATGATTTCACCTCCCTCTCTCCTTTTCTAACAAATTTAATACCAACCTAGTGAATATCTAGGCTATTCTGGCTATTTGTAAAGCTGACAGGTTTTACTGCATGGTTTCATCTATTCTAACAAGGTTCATTCAAATTATAATGATATTTTTCGAGACTACAAATCTGTGAACCCTTGCATTTAAAAAGAAAAAAGAAAAGAGAAGCATTTTTGCAAATTCATAATACGTGTGGCCTCACAAACATAAGTTCTATACATGCTCTGCTATCTAATTAGGAAACAAGAAGAAAGACTGTTTTTCATATGTACTCTCTAAATTGGGGGGGGGGGGGGAGAGAAAACAGCATTACTTAAAGGTTTGTAAAGAAAGGAACTAGTAACACTGACCAAAAAAAAAACAAAAACAAAAAAGCAAAGTAGAATTCAGGCCGTTACTTCATCCATAGCACTGCCAATATATTTTAACCTGATTTGCATCATGGCAAATCTATGAAAGAGGGAGAACCACTTAAAAAGAAAAGGAAACGGGGGGGGGGGGGAGCTTCTTCAAGCAGGTAGGAACACTAAACAGACAAGCAAATAACACCCCCACCCCAGGATAATTAGAAATGCATGGAGAATTTGATCTTTGTACATACCTAAATGAACTGTTCTGATCTATGGCTGTTGGGCTAATATGTGGGTGAGAACGTACGCCATGCCCTGAATTATGCTCTCCTCAACAGTTTAAACAGATAAAAGCACACATCTGAACCCCTGTATTGAGAGCAGAAATATTTAATTCTGCATTAAATAATATTTTAAGATTTTCTTTTTTTAAAAGCAGAACAATGGTAGTGGAACAGCATTATTAGTAAAAATGTGTGAATAGGATACTGATTGAAAATTAGGGTGATTGATTATCCTTAGCTAAAATACATTTTCCTTTTAATATGTTTCTGGGGATTACTTTCTGCCGTGGTTTCTGTGGCACTTCAGGAAAAATAGGAAAATGGAATTATATCCTCATCCCATCTTTATCTGTGCGCTTCTCTGCATGGGTAGGAATATTCCACAGTTCAAAAACAGATTTTTTGAATAAAGAAAGGAATCCTAAATCTGTAATAGCGTGTTTGCTTGAAGTTAAGATCCCCTGAAATTAAAGGAAAAACAAAAACAAATAAATGTTTTAATTATTAATAATCAATTGTTTTACAGAGAATCCAAACATCAGCTACTCAGTAGTATGAAACTGAGATTGCTTTAATTGCCTCTGCTGATGACCCACCAGAAAACTGGATATTTGTGATGGTGTTGGTGGTTGGGGAATATGGCCCTCTGGTGCTGTTCAAACTTTCCTGGCTTTTAGTACTATTGATCATGAGATCATCTGAAAATGCTTGGGTTTGGAGGGACTTGGGGTCCTTTCGTTTTGACCATGTTTAGAAAGTGGTGTTGAGGGAAACTGTTTGGTGTTGTTTTCCACACTGTTTAAAGATTATATGGAACAACTGGGAGATAATATGATGCTTTGAATGGAGGTGTCACTCTTTGTTATTTGACATCCAAATTTATTCTATCACCTAATTCCACGGAGGCAATGGATTCTTTTAACTATTTCCTATGTTGAGTAATATGGGTGAACAAGTTCAATTAAATTCAGGCAAGATGGAGGTGATTTTAGTCAATGGAAATGAAGCACAGATATTGAGTTTCTACCTATTCTTGATTGTACCAAAAGAACAGAATTGAAGTCTGAGAGTACTCCTTGACTAACAGATACCTCTTGACTTCCCAGTGGTGGTGATGGCATGGAAAGGAATATATTTATACAACTACATCTAATGAACCAGTTTCTATTGTTCTTCAGCCAGTCAACAATTACCTATGCCATGTTTGCATCACAGACTACTGCAATGTGTTCTACCTTTAAAAGGTTCAATCGATGTAAGATGTGATAGCTATGACACTAACTAATGTGTGATGTTGAGATTATATTAAGCTCCTGTTGAAAGATCTGCACTGATTATCAGTTGTTTTCTAGGCACAATTAACCTTTAAAGCCCTAAACAGCTGAAGGCATAACTAGAGGGACCTTGTATGGAGGATTGAGAAATACTACCGAGATTTACTTAATCTTTCTGCTGTTGTAACAATTAAGAGTAAATGCTGCTGAGTCAGAATGGGACAGATTGATTTCAAAAGAT
Organism: Python bivittatus; assembly: GCF_059951505.1. Classification (NCBI taxonomy): domain Eukaryota; kingdom Metazoa; phylum Chordata; class Lepidosauria; order Squamata; family Pythonidae; genus Python; species Python bivittatus. Next base: position 63,281,338 of record NW_028277125.1, on the reverse strand, counting down.
GCCTTGGATGAGCTTCCTCTATTTAAAGTTCAATGGTAACCAAATAATTGAAGAAGATATTTAGAAAGGCTGAGAAACTTATCCAAAGTTTTTCTTCTCTTATCTAAAGAACAAGATAGATCGTAAGTTGAGATGGATGACAAATGAGATTTGATCTTTAAGAAGCTCTATGGTGGCAAAGCATTCTCAGAAAAACTGTGAATGCCGGTTGCCTTCTGTTGGGGTTAAGGAGGAGGTTACCGTTTTTGAGAATTTTAGAAATAAATACATTATGGATCTCACATTTTTTTGTGAATATTAGGGTACAATGTCAGCAAATAAGCCTTCTCAGTGATGCCCTGATTTTGAAGGTTCATTTGTCTGGCAATTGGGAAAAAGATTTTTCCTGCATTGCTCCTAAGACATTGTGTAATGGCATGTGGGAATGACCTTGGGAGACAGGAGGAAGAGTTGCAGACTAGGCAATGATCAGATAAAAGGCAGTTATGCTGCAGAAGGAATGAAGGCGCGGCAAACATCTCAGAAGGGATCCTCCCTAGTTTCTTGGACTGTAAAGATGAGGAGGGAGAGATGTACTTTCAGACTTGCAAGATTCTGTTACTTTCAGACTTACAGTAAAGATGGAGCTAATGCTCCTGGGTGTGCTTCTTGTGTGGACTACTTCGCAAGGCTGACAAGTAGCTACATCCTTTTTGACCTTTAAGTGAAGTGACAACCTTCCTTTTCAGCTATAACTTTTGAGTTCATTATGATTTTTTTGTATGTCAATGGACTTTTACAGAGTTTAATTGCTTGTATTATTTTGTATTTTAATTATTCTATTTTATTCTGAAAGTTAATTTTATTTTATTAGTGGGAGCCACATATTAATGAGACCTTGGAGATGGAAAGGTTGATACACATTTTAAATAAATAAAATATAATGGTGTTCAGGAATTTAACCACTTGTTAAGATGGTTATCTGTACCATTTAATCAGTAGGAGAGAACTAAAAATATGCCATTATCATATTTGTAGGGGTGTTTTAAATGTTACATAAGAATTTCTTTACAGTGAACAATTGGCGTAACCTTTACTTTGGAGAGAATACGTTTTTTAACAATTTCAAATTCCATGATCTCCCAAATGAGTGCCAATAATAAGTAATTATAAGATATGGGACTGAAATATATGAAATATAGCATATTATTGATATCATAAGAAGGTAGCAAATGTTAGTTATGATAACAATTGGCTATTTTTGGTGGAAGCAGGGGGATAGGGAAGGCTGAAGTGGAAAAAAAGGTGCTTGTGGGATAATCTGCTGTATAGGCCAGAACAATCTGACTGGCTATGAGTACTATGCACCTTGAGGTACATCTTGTGTATGTGGTGGAAGGGTGCAATTTACTGTTTCCTTACTGTGTCTCTGGTAGCAAAACCATTATAGGCTGGCACCATGTGAAGTTAATATTGCCGTAAGGCAGTGTTGTCCAAACTTGGCCACTTTAAGATGAGTAGACTTCAACTCTGGCTGGCTGGGGAATTCTGGGAGTTGAAGTCCACTCATCTTAAAGTGGCCAAGTTTGGACAACACTGCCGTAAGGAGACAACTGTAGCTTCTTGGAGAAAAGATAGGCTCTAAGCGCAATACTATCCTGTTCTGTGAATACGGAACTGATTATATGAGCACTTACGATTTGATTTCTGCAAAGTAGGAGGACAAGTGGAACAATATGGGTCAAAAAAGTCCGCAGTTTACAAGGGACGGAAATAGTATCAAATGAACCATGGCATTCCCAAATGTAGAGCTACCTTCAATCTTCAGCTCATCTTTAGAATCTCCCTATAGATATGCTATTATTACTGGGAATTCATGTAAAGAAGAAACTGGAGACTTGAGTTGAAGAAGCTACAATAATAATAATAATAATAATAACAACAACAAAAACAAAAACAATAACAACAACAAACAAAACACCTTTCTCACAGGAAGTAATAATGGTGGTAATAATGGAAGTACATCTTTCAGGTGCTATTGTCTTCTCGCTGAGACATCCCTGAACTATTTTCTATATGTGGAAGGAGAGGAGAAATAGCTTCCAGGTCAAATATCCTAATACAAAATTAAGCCATAATGGATGGATTGATTTCATGATTTTTAAGAATAATCCAATTATGGGTATGTGTAATATGTTTGTATATCACCAAAACTGCCAGGGATTCCCTGCAGTTTTTAAAACCCAAAAATTATAGTATTGATGGTGTGGTTAGTAATTGCATAGTTAAAATATCCCCTGTAAAAATTAAATAATTTAAAATTATAAAACATAATTCTAATAATCATGAATAAGATATCCTCATCCAATCCAACAAAAGACTACATTGAAAATGATGATGATGATGACAATGATGATGATGATAATTGGTAAACAGTTGGCTACCAAATGCCATCTGGAAATGCTCAGTCTTTACAATTTTCTGTAACACTGTTAAAAGAGGGTCAGGTCTGATTTCTTATATATATAAAAAAATCCCCTCTCACCCTTATGGGTGGTTTGTGTCTTCCTCAGTCTTGGGTCCTCTACCAGAGGCCTTGGAGTTTGAGGGTTCTGTGCAGTATCTTAGCCGTTCCTAGCACTGCACTCTTCTGGACAGACATCTCTGATGTTGTTCCTGGGATCTGCTGGAGCCACTCTCTCAGCTTAGGAGTCACAGCCCTGGATGCTCCTACCACCACTGGGACCACTTTGGCCTTTACTTTCCACATCCTCTCTAATTCTTCCTTCATGCCCTCGTACTTCTCCAGCTTCTCATACTCCTTCCTGATGTACCAGTGCCAAGTGACAGCAACATCTATCACCACCGCTGTCTTCTGGTCCTTGTCTACCACTACAATCTCTGGTTGATTGGCCAGTACCTGCTTCTCTGTCTGAATCCCACAGGATCTTAGCCCTGTTATTTTCCACAACCTTCTGTGACTTGAGAGGGTCTAGCCCATACACTGTGCAGATGTTCCTGTACATAATGCCAGCTACTTGGTTATGCTGTTCAGTGTATGCTGTTCCTGCCTGCATCTTACACCCTGCCATTCTGTGTTGGGCTGTCTCTGAGGCCTCTTTGCACAACTGAACCTTGGGTCCTGTCTGGTGTGGTAGACCCCTGCTTCTTTGGATCTGGGGCTTAGTGCCTGTTCTTGTCCTGCTATGATTAGTGCCTCAGTGCTGTCTTTTAGTCCAGGCCTTTCCAGCCACTGATAGGATTTCCAGTGTCAGCCACTTCAGATATCTGTCAATGGTACATCCCATGCAGGGGCTTGTCTTGCCATGGTACTTCCTCCACTTGAACTTCCTCCCATGTCTGCTGCTGTCTCAGGCATTTCCTCAGCAGCTCATCTTTGGGTGCCATCTTACTGATGTACTCCTGGATGCTCTGGGTTTCATCCAGGACAGTGGCTTTGACACTCATCAGACTCCACCCACCCTTTTTGTGGCTGGTGTACAATCTCTGGGTGTTGGACTTGGGGTGGAAACCTCTGTACACTGTGAGGAGCTTTTGGGTCTTCACATCAGCAGCCTCCATATCCTCCTTTGGCCAGCTTACTATACCAGCAGGGTATCTGATGACTGGCAGGGCATACGTGTTGATGAGGAGTCAAGGAAGACGGCAACATCCAAACACCACCAAAGGATATGGAGAGAGAGAGAGACAGAGACAGAGAGATACAAATGATTTTTATTAAAAGGTTTTTTTTACAAAAAGAATAAAAACTACAGCAAACTAACTTAGAAAAGAAAAATTGAAAAAGAAAAATGAATAACAGAAACAGCTAAAAGTGCAATAGAAAAAAGAAAATAGAAAAAAAGAAAGTTATAGAGAGAAATACTGTATAAAGACATAAAGAAGTGGCTTCCGATATTATTCACAGCAGTTGTAAGTAAATTTATGCAAAAAATCCATGGGGGGGGGTGGGGTGGGGTGGGCAGGTCTGATTTCTGAGGATAGGATATTCCCAAAAAATCTGAGCCATAACCAAAAAACACCTATCCTCACTTCTCAGATAGGGATTTGGAAACCACCTTTGCAAGCTAGATGTGTATTCTCCTGCAACCCAAATTAAAATGGCCACAGAGAACAGTGCAGTGTGACTGAAGGAGAGAAGACATGCTTGCAGCAGTCTAAAGTGGCCAGTAGGAACCGAACAGATCCCAGTCCTGACCACCATCACTAACATCACAGAGGAGGAACTGCAGTTTACTCATATGGCAAGACTTGTGTTGAGAAAAGAGGAAAACCCCAACATCGCAATATTTAAATACAATTTTAGACTGTCCCTGTACTGGGCTAGATACGCAAAGATGAAAATAGATCTGCAAAGAGGTGCACTGTCAAGGATTTCTTGAATCAGGAATGAACTGTGTCAGTAATTCAAGTCAAGGCATGGGTGTGTTACCAAACTCCTCTTACACATGAACGTTGATGGGCAGGGTTTGCAAAGTTTTTCTGAATAGCTACATATGCCAAGATGCAAAGATTAACAAGACACCTCAGAGCTCATGCATTTGTTGGCTTTGTGAAGAGCCCTATTTATGTATCGCCATAAATGTATCTGTTCTGCACAGCTGTCAAACATGTGGCTTGTGCATCTGTTGTGGGCTGGAGCTAGCTCGTGCATCCCAATCACATGTGGAATGAGGGGAATCTGTCTGAACTCATATAAAATACTTCTCACTTCTAAGAACCACAATTCAGCTATTGATTTAATGAGAATTCACAATCTAGAGCATGCAGATGACCAAATTCCAATTTAGTATATATAAAAGCTTTATAAAGTTCTGAAGTAGCATTTCTCATATAAGCATTTAAAAGTTCCTTAAAGTTTTTTTCCAAATTACTGTTGATTTTTTTTTCTTCCATGAAGCATATACTGTAATCAGATTCCAAGTGTCACCCTAAAAAACATCCCAAATTATCAGTAAATTTTCTGATTATTATACATAAAGCCTCCCAATTCAGCTATTGTATGTAATGTATATTTGGGATTTCAGAAGACAGCTTTGATGCCTGAAGGGGAATAATGTCAATCCAGAGTGACTTGAGATCCACAATTATCAGTTTTGAGTTGAATCCCTAGAGCCACAAGAATCCACCTGTCTACAAGATTCACACACATACAGTGTCAGTGCAAAATATAGATATGCAACTGTCTTTACCACTTTTGGGCAGACGGAAGCAACCTTCTTATATATTAGTGGCCTGTGACCAGTTACTTCTTGTTTCTTAGCCGTGTTATTGATTTTTTAAATCTTTCTTTGGTATGATAGAGCTGTACCTGGAGACTGCAGATTAAATCCCTAGTATTTTTAGATAAGGCCTTGAAGTTAGTTAGGTACCATCAAGTCAGGTTCAGGTTCCTGGTGAATGCATGAAGAAGTGCTGCTAATGCAATTGGAGATCCCAGCCAGGTTCCCTGGGAATTTATAGTCCAACACATCCACAGAATAATAGTTGGAGAAGCTATTGTAGACTAAACTGTGCTAAATAAGCCACTACACTGATCTGTTATAAGACCAGGATAGTGAGATAGAGTTGTACTATTTATAACCTGACAAGACCTCACCATTATACACATGAAGAAGATATAATTGTTATCCTATTAAGATACCTGTCTAATTCAGAGCATTATCTCTCTGTCTTTTGTTCCAGTGCAATTGATGTCTGACCGCTCCAATATCAATCACAGCTGGTAGGAGAAACCAACTCTTTAGTATTGGCCTAACGCGTAATTCAAAGAAGTAGTAGAGTCAAAACTAGGATACGTTAGTTCACATGTGATTGTAACATGTATCTTTAATTAGTTCCACTGTGTAAGCCAGAGGTAGTGATTGCCTCTGCAGTGCGGAGAATCAGGACAAGCAATCAGGCAGCCACAATTGTAAAGCTTCTTTTGGGGGAAAACAAGCTCCAAAAAATGGCCAGTACAGTGGAGCTGGCTACTTGAGAGGGACTTCCAAAGATAGAAAGAGCATCCTAAATTATGATACAAATTATTCTGTAAACTCTCTTCTCCCTGCTTCATTCAGTGTTAAACTGAGTATTTTGATCTGAGTGTTCATTGGAAGAGCCAGAAGAAGTAAGCAAGAGGATGCAGGCAGTTCATCCTTGTCCCTGTTCAATACAGAGACAAGGTTCTTCAATCCACAAAGATTGAGCCCTTGTCAGCTGCCCTGATCAGGAGCAGAGTCCCGCCTTAAGTGAGAAAGTTCCTTTCAAAGAACTACAGCCACTCACTACTGACTTCCAAAGTGGTCACAGGCATGCTTCCAAAGACCACAACTCCTTCTGAATAACCTCTGGCATCGGCTGAAGGGCACTGGTTCCATTTTCAAAATGCCATCTGGGATCTCATAGACACTCTTTTTTAAATGAGTGGTTCTTATGGCCTGATTCAGAAATATCAGTGACGCATGAGATCCACTTCCACATAGGAACTTTTAATTCTGTCCTTGTAATAAAAGAAAAGAGAAGGCATGGGCTGTGGTTGAATCATGTGGGAAGGAACTTATAGAAAGCAAGCTGATTTGTCTATATAGCTCTGTATTGTTTATTCTGACTTGCACTGAATCTCAGAGGAGAGATTATTTTGCATTACATCACTTGGTACAGTTCTGCCATGGATAGGATTTAGGAACTTCCGCATACAAAATATGTGCTCTGTTACTTAAGCATTGTCCCATAACATGACTCTTTATACTCACCTGATCCTTATATTCCTCCTATTTTTCCTTCATTTGTGCATAATGGACTTTGGCAGAAAAATCAATGCTGGCCAGGACCTTTGAAGTTCAGGCCCTGCCTTTGAAAGAACCTCAAATGCCAGAAAGAAGCAGGTGATAGGAGCAGCAACAAACTGCTGATGTAGCTAGGTCTACATCTATGGGTATGTATTGCTGCTTTATTTTAATTAAAGTAATACACATGACTATAGAAAGGGGCAGGAGCACATGACCATTAACACTGAAGGATAAACTTATCTATGTAGATGGACCAGGTCTTTTGTAGTTAATTAGCTTTCTAAGCAAACCTCAGACCCAATTTCTTCTAAACTGAAAGTTTTGTAGCATTTCCAGTAAAGTATATTAACACTGAGCCCATATAATTTCTCCCAGTTTGGTATTAATGCAGGTTATTGTCCGAGGACCCAGGGCAACAGGTATCCCCCAAATGCCTTTAGTAAAGACTACAGAGACCTCTAAAAGTTGTTAGGAAATTGTAAATGTTAACATAATGATAGAAGAAAATCATTAAATATGTAACTGGAGAGTAATTATACTAATTATATTTATAAATACCTGTAATTGTAAATAAAATGGAAACATCATTTTTATCCTAGCCCCATCACCTATATTTTTGCACACCTTCCAAAGACCAAATCTGATCTTCAGCCCAGGACGTTAGAAGAGCCCATCCTTGGTCTACATCAGGAGCATATGTATGTGGATGAGTGGGTGGTGGTGGGAGGTATCCAAAAAGTCTAGATGGCAACCATGACTACATGACTGAAGCCCATCCCCTTTTCAACACGTGTAAAAATAGTGCAGACCTACAATGATGTGGTTGCAGCTGCCATCTTGATTTTGGGGACCCTTCTGTCCGTTGTAGAGTTTCCTATTCTGCATGCTAATAAACAAGCTAATTTTTTAGAGTAGTTCTCAGAAACATCCTTTTGAAAAGACAAAATAGGAACTAAAGTTTGTTTTTTTAAAGTGACAAACTTAACTTTGGTTTCTACTAGAAGAAGAAAAAAAATGTTAACAGGATTAACTGATGGCAAGTTGTTGGTCTCACTGGTCTATGGAAGGCCTGTACTTTTAAATCCCAGTAGAGACTCACCCACCCAGGACTCCAAGCCCTGGTATGAAAGGCATTGTTAATGTTTGACCAGATATGTTTATACTGTTCCTATATTGCTGATACACACATACATACACACACACAGAATAAACCTGTGAGGGCTTGGTTGTGTCACCCCCCCCCTTTCTTTTTTTTGCTGCCAACGGGAGTCTCTGTAAATTAGAATCTTATTCTCAGTGGGTCTTTCCTGTATAAAAATGTAAAATAAATAAATATTGTATGGTTGTATAAGCTTTTGAGACCTGCAAGGCCTTCTCATCAATTATTAAATATGACCAAAGATGACATTTCTAACTATTGTACATGCCTTTAAAAGAGAAACTGTGTGAGAAAAAGGATATCCCGCTGTAATGAAGCTTTCAGGCATTGATTATGACATTCTTACTATGTTCAAAATCCTTTGCATAGCATCCCGTTAATGGGAGAAGGGGACAAATGGCAAGTCATTTCTACATGGAGAAATGGGATTTCTCCATATAGAAATGACTTGCCATTTGTCTCCTTCTCCAACAAATTTTCAAGAGAAACCCACATGATCTTTAACTGCTGGCAAAGCTACCTTGCGTTGAGCATTCTTCTGCTGAAGGGTGGCTGGGATGGAAATGGAAGATCTGGATGCACTTCATATTTAAGGGGTAAAAACAAAAGAGCAGAAAATAGCTGTGGTCAAAGTTGTTAAAACAAGGTTCACTAAGCCATCCTGGTTAGCAGATAAAATATAAGCAGACAGCTTAAATATTGCAATGACTAAATACTTACTGGTCTGAGAAGATTTCTTGAACTTTAAAAAATTAATGACTGCAAATCTTTTGTTTGGATAGCATCCCACATATCGAACCATTTATTGAATTGTTTGCTGAGCTATTTTGCTACTGTTAGTGACATCCTAAATTGCCAGCTTCTCTCTCTCTCTCTCTCTCTTTCTCTCTCTCCGAGCAGAAACAG